>NW_004567105.1:43369429-43370985 GCF_000260355.1 Condylura cristata
GGTCAGGAGAGGTCTGCCACGCCATGTGGTAGCCTCTGGGGCAGGCGGGAATCGAACTCATGCGGAAGTGGCTTTAGCTTCTTAGTGCTGTGCTTCAACCCGCTGTGCCACCAGGGAGGGCCAAGGCTTTAGCTTCTTAATGCTGCGTTTACCCAATGCATCACCAGGGAGGGCCCAAAACTTCATTGCTTTTTAAGAACTTAAAAAAATGTTTTTCATACCAAAGTTCAGGAGAAGCCAGGTACTGTAAAGGTAGATAGTAAAATCTCTCTGGGGCGTTCCAAGGTCATCATGAGCTGACACGTTAGATTTCTCTAATTGGACAAGCTACCCAATGGCTTATATTTTTGGATCCATATCTCCATTTCAGAACTCATTGGATTTGCTCTCCACTTGATATTTATATTCTGAAACAACCAGCATAGACTATTTACAAAATATTCTATTCTGTGAACTAAATAAACAGTGGAAATTTGAGTGTTATTTAAGAGGAAAAAGAACCTGTCTTTGCTGGTCACGTTCTTAGGATTTGCCCCACGATTAACTAAACTGGTTATCAGTACATGTAGCCCTCTTCTTAAATGTTTACAAGAATTTATTTACTCCTCTAGAAATTGATGGACATTTATTACTTTGAATGAATGCATGACAGTCATTGTATTGACAAACTATGATTTATTTAGTTTTCTTTATTAACCTTGCTGGATGTTTAGGTGATTTCCAATGTTTTACTGTAATACATCAGACCAGACAATTTGGTTAATAGTAATTTGGCGAAAAGCAAATTGATTAAGCTGTCATTGTGGTTGGGATGTTAAATTTTTTGATAATGAACATTTTTAGTCACTACATTTATACAAAGAGATTTTTCTGTGCCAAGGAGAGAATTTGCAACTTTTTATGCTTCTCTGCACAATACCATCTTTTTTTGGGGGTTGGGGGAAGATTTTATTTATTTTATACTTTTCTCCTCTTAAAGGTCCCCATACTTCTATTCAAGGATGCTCTTTTGGGGGTTGGATTATGAAGGAGACAATCTAAGCAACTAGCTCCTAAAAGATGCAAACAATGTAAGTGTTGAACATAGCATGCATTCTATCGCATGCCCACTGAAAGTTAAAATTGGTTCAATTTACCAAGCAATTACTTTCAGGAAAAAGTGACTAAATAAACAGAAAAGAATCCTTTACTAAAAACAAAACTTTTTTAGATGTGGTACAGATATACAATGGAATATTACTCAGTAATCAAACCTTTTACAGCAACATGAATGGAGCTGGAAAAGATCATGCTTAGTGAAGTAAGCAAGAAAGAAAAGAAAAAATACCAGATGGCTTCACTCATAGCAGGAGTATAAAGGACCAGGCAAGAAAATAATAATAATAATGAGCTACTATATACCAGAGACATTTTACAGGGGTGGAGTGGGGAATGGGATCAAAAACGGGAGGGAGGGAAGTGCACTGGACTATGGAGTGGCCCACAGGTGATTTGGTGATGGGAAGCCCACGGGGATTACAACTGAAATGGAAAAAGTCACAAAATGATGTAAAAAT
>NW_004567105.1:43372230-43436900 GCF_000260355.1 Condylura cristata
CACCAGGGAAGGCCCTATTCTCTCTTTTTAAAATTAGCATTCATTTCTTATTTATTTTTAGATCATTTTCAGAAGTTAAAATGTCTAACATTTCTGAAGGTAAAAGCAGAAGTAAAGAACTAGAAAACGAAAAATAGCTATAGTGGGAAGTTTGAAAAGCTGCATTGCACAAAAAAGTAGAATGTGGAGTGTTCCAGTTAACCTGAGCCTGCCATGACCGGAATGCTTCAGATGAAATGAATGCACCTTGCAGGTAATATATTCTCTTTTCTGACCTGATTTCTTTTTAAGAATTTCTTTTCTTTTCTTTTTTTTAAGAATTTCTTAAATCATTACAATGAGGGTTACATTTTACATGTTAACTTAGGTTATGGTGCACAGGCATTTCTGAAACACTAGTCTAGCTGTTGCTGTGCAGATGTTTTGTAGCTGATTCACATCAATAGTCAATTGACCTCAAATAAGGGAGATCACCCTTAATAGTATTTTTGGAGAAGGGGGAAGCTAGTCTAATCAGTTAATGACCTTAAGAGCAAAAACTGAGATTTCCTAGAGAAGAAGGAATTTTGCTTCTAGAAGTCTTGCCTCAGGTTCCAGGATGCCCTCCAGATTTTGGATCTGGCAGTTCCTACAAATCAGTCTCTCTCACACTCATCACTGGAGAATCCTGATCCTCCTGGTGCACACACAGGCTTAGATAACTCCCATATCTCTACCAAATTACATGGAATGAACATCCACTTTAACGTTTTGTGCTGATTTAACCAACTTCCTACTAATTCACATAGAGTGTATCTTCTGCTTGTTATGCATGCCCAAAGGCATGCATAACTGACTGAAAATTTAAAAGTAGGGGGGAATAAAACTAGCATTTCTGAAAAAATAATTAAATATTCGGTATCTAGAGATATAAAAAAATCATAAAGCAACCCCACTGTGAATCAAGAATACCCATCCCCACGACTGGTACCATTCTTTTCTACCAAGTTGTCATAGAGACAAAACTGCTATCACGACAAAGGTGCTTTCAGCCAAATCACACAAAGTCACTGTCAACAAGGCTATGAGAGGATATTCTTACAACTAGATTTTTGCACACATTCTGGAAATATCCCCCTAAATTAAATTCTCAGAAGTATAATTGCTGAGTCAAGCAATATGCACTTCTAAAGCCTGAGAGTTATAGTTCTCCCCTTGGGATCGATTCCAAATCATGTGTGTATAAGACAAAGTTTTTGATTACCTGTTATATCCCAGATAGTGTTACACCTGGGATACAGTGACAAATAAGCTACATCTTTGACTTCAGGGGGCCCAGGCTAAGGCTTACCTGACATTATGTTTAGCCTAAGGATTCAACAGAATGTATTTAGAACACATTTGTTACATAAACAAATAAGTGTATGAATAAATGAATGAGTGAGTGGATGAATGCACATCAGTTGGCTTTTGTAATGTAGCAGTCCACCGAATGGGCTTAACACAACAAATAGTTGTTATTTTTCAGGGTTCTCTGTGTCCCTCGGTTGGTTATCTTGCCTGGGCTGGCATGGCTGGCGGCTAGCCAGACCACCCCTACATGTCAACATTCAGCAGCCTCATTGGTCTTGAAATGTCGCAACAGGGATGTCTCTGCTCTGCTCTGTGGGCCTCACATCCTCCAGCGAGCTGACCTGGCTTGCTCCTTCCTCCATCACTCCAAGTTCCAAAGAGAGTTAAAGAGGTCACATAATGAGGAGAAAGTGCTTTTCAAAGCTCTATTTAGGTCACAATTGCTATGATCCCATTGGCCAAATCAAGTGAAATCAATCTAGAAGAACGCGAGTAGAGGAATGGGAATTTCAGCCTGGAATTCCTATCTGAAAGGATTGTTCCTGATCCCAAACTGTCTGTCCATTCGCCTAAATGCCTTGTTTGGGAACTTGGTTCACAGTCCCGAGAATGACACTTTGGATCCTAAGCTTTAAAAAAAACATTTTTTATTGCAGTAACATTAGATGAACTTTTCCACTAACACGTATTTGTTCTGCCTTCAAAGATAACCCAATGTGTGTGATTCTGGCTAAGGAAACCATTTCTTGGAGTCTGGTTGTACACCTCAGATGCATCATCACAACCCTGTGTTCTGACCTTTTTCTTGACAACCGTGGAGAATGATAACTCAGGGTTGCTGGCCCACCAGTGACTTATTTGATCTCTCCTCACGAACACAGATAAAGTTCAATCGTTACCTTGATCCCCCACCAAATAGCCTGCTGGCTCCCCCGACATCATTTTTTCACAGGCTCAGCATTTGGAAGGTGATTTAAAGTACTTCAATTAAACATTTGCCTCAGAATGGCTGTTTGGGAGACCACTTGGGGAGCAAAGGGGTACCTCTCATTAAAAGAATAAAACTTCCTGCAGATTTTCAAAGAGCAGTTACCGGAAAGATGCCTTCAGTACCACTTCGAGCCTGGAAATCACTGCCTCCTTTTAAACACATGTGGCATGTTTGAAACAGGGGGAAATAGTTGGTGGAAATCTCTCGCATTCTTTACCGGCGAGGGCACAGAGGTTAATTTGGAAAATAGTTTTCTAATGGAAGCCAGATTTGGGGAAAGTGAGGAAACAAATTTAAAAATCATGTCTCTGGTGTGGGCGAGAGGGACACATTTTGATGGTGTAGGCCCCTTGGCACGGGGTTGTCTGGGTCAGTTAAGCAAATAGGATGATCTTAATAACCACCATTTATTCCCCTCTTTGGTCTCAGGACTCTGAAGTCAGAGTCAGTTCTATGGGTTGTTTAGTGTTCGGATTGTTTGCTTCAGAGCAAAGTTTCTGACGACATCATAGGGAACTGTCTTACCTGCAAATGCATGTTCACCCAGGCTCAGCTTCTAATCCTTCCATTTCCTGTTGTTCCCACCCCACAGCTACGCCCCACACATATCCCCCACAGTGTTTCTCCAGTTACCTAGGGCTCTTATTTATAAAATAAAAATAAACTAATAGAAAAATAAAAATATAAAAAGCATCTAAGATACAAGTCCAATGTTTTTATTGTTAGATTGAGCTGGTATAAAAGTACTCAGATTGTTATAAAGGTTTCTAAGCCTTTACTCTGGATTTCTGTACTTAATTTGTTGAAAACTATAGCCAGCTTCAGGCAGTGCTGGTATAGAACCCCATTCAGGGGTGCACTGAATGCCTGGCACAGTCATTCATTTATTCAGCCATTTATGCTGCAGTGACTATGAAGCCTGAGCTCCTCACCAGTGCTTGGAAGCATCTCCAGTGAAGGACAGGACAGGTAGCCATCAGTCAAAAACTGGGCATGGAAGCCAGCAAGGCCTAGTGAGGTAGCAGGGCTGGGTGGGAGGGGCAGCCCACTCCATTGTCAGGTATCAGGGAAGGTCAGGGGGAGGTGGCACTAAGCCTAGTCTAGAAAGAGTAGGCTAACTTGAGCCCTTGAAAAGAGGAGTCTGGGAGGTGAGCCGGACTGGCAGGCACTGGAAAGCGCCCTTTCCAGCTGGAGGGGGCGGTACATGTAGCTTTTGCTGCACTCCAGAAGGACCTGGGTTTGCTGAAAGGAGCAGGACAGGCTGGGGGTTCCAGCACAGGGAGGGAGGGGCAGGTGACTTGAAGGCCATGCTAAGGAGTGAGGCCTTCATCCTGGGGTGCTCAGAAGCCCTAAGAGCAGATGATCCTTTTAGGGGACTCCCTGAAGCCACCGCCAAGGCTAGCTGGGGGAAGCTGCATAGGTTGGAAGTGCTGGGTCTTGCACTTACTTTGCAAGCATGGCACCCACAGGGGATGCTATGCCAAGCATTGTGTTTCGAGTCAAACAATGTTGTAGCTGCCCAATGAAGGGTGGCATGGAGCCGCCATCTAGGCTGTGTTCCTGGCACCCACCTGGAATCTTTTCAGAAACTCCCATGTGCCCAGGCAGGTAACTTTCCTTGAACTTCAAGTTTAAAACTGTAGTTTCCCCTCTGAAACAAATTGCAAAAGACAATTAAAGACTTGACTGAAAGTCACACAATACATGGAAAAACCCAGCACAGAACAATAGGTTTGCAAACCTCAAAGTGGTAACTCCTATCTCGGGGTTTTTTTTTGAACAACTGCAGTGACTGCCCAAAGCCCAGGGTTTGATGTGGTGACTGGCACGTGCCACATGCTTATCTTTGCCTTTACTTCCTGATGGATGCTGAAAAGATATGTGTTTGATGCTGAACTCACACAACCTCCTGTCGGCAACATAAAGGATGCATCTCGTACAGATTGAAGTAGACATTTTGCAATGTCTCTGTCTTTATGTGGTAATGGGGCAGCATATGGGCACTAGGTGGCCAGGGATGTGGCTTGATCTACTCAGTGGGTCCTGGACTCCTCCCTTCACTCTGGGGCATCAGGGTACAAAAGGTGCCCCCTCCCCCTTTTTTATTTAGAAGAGTTTGGAGAATGAGCACATCCTTCCATTCTGATTTCCAGAGCAAATTCAGTTCATCACAGGACATTCCTCCTGTTCAGTTGGCAGGCAGAGTTAGGCCCCTGGGACCAGTGGGCAGTGGTGAGGAAAGGGGGACTTCTCTAACTAAACCAGGGCCTCGGCCTCTGGATTTTGATGCCTCAGCACTCATTTGGAGGAGTGAGGACTTTAGTTAAAATTTTTCCTTAAAAAAATCCCATGAGAGGGCCCTCCCTGGTGGCACAGTGGGTTAAAGCACTGCACTAAGAAGCTTAAGCCACTTCTGCATGAGTTCGATTCCCGCCTGCCCCAGAGGCGACCACATGGCGAGGCAGACCTCTCCTGACCTGCCCGCTGCTCCCCTCAGCAGTGTACTTCGTCGATCTGCCTGTTCTGCTCCCCGCTCTGTCTCTGGTGAATCCTCTCACCCTCCGCATCTCTGGCCTGTACCCCAGTTCTGTACGAATAAATAAATAAATCTTTAACAACAACAACAAAAAATCCCATGAGAGTATCCTTGAAGGCACAAAGAGTTAAAGTACAGCACTATAAATGTATCTGCAGCTACTGCAGCATGAGTTCAATACCCGCCCCAGAGGTGACCCACATGGCACAGCAGGCCTCTCCTGACCCACCCACTGCTCCCCTCAGCAGTTACTTCAGTGGATCTGCCTGTTCTGTTCCCCACTCTGTCTCTGGTGAATTCTCCCACCCCTCAAACTCTGGCCTCTTCTTGTATGCAGAAATAAATAAATCTTAAAAAAAAAAAAATGCCAGCCCTCTCTGGTGGCCAACAGCTTAGGATGCAGCACTGCAAGCAAGCTGCAGCTGCTTCAGCATGAGTTCCATCCCCAGCCCGGGAGATGATCCACATGGCACGGCAGACCTCTCCTGACCCACCCGCTGCTCCCCTCAGCTGTATACTTCAGTAGGTCTGCCTGTTCTGCTCCCCACTCTATCTCTGGTGAATCCTCTCACTGCCCCTGCACCTCTAGCTTGTACGCAGTTCTGTTGCATAAATAAATCTTTAAAAATATTAAAAATTAATTAATTAACAAAAGCCCGTGAACTGCTGAAAGGCCTCAACTCCTGTTTCATTCCTACTTTCCCTTGACTGGTGTCATGGCGACAGTAAGACTTGACTGACCAATTGTAATCCCCACTGTTCTAAGTTCTTGCAGACCTGGCTTTTGTTTTTATTTGTTTGCTCCTCTTGCTTTCCTTCCCATGTGGGAACAGAGGTTGTCTCTGTCTTCACTGGTAATGCTTCCTACACCTAGCAGAGGCCTGGCTCCAGGGGAACCCCAGGGTAGAAACTGGGAGTGACAGAATGCAGAGGTGATATCAGCCCTCGGCAGGCCTGTGTCAGTCCCACAGCCTTCCTCTGGCTGCCAAAGCCTCCCCTGCCCACCTCATGGGAGCAGCTCTACCCTGTGACTGCACTGATGGAGAAATACCCAGGTCTGTTCTGGGATGTTCCACATGACTCAAGTCCTTCAGTGGGACTGAGTGGGCTGGCTTAGTGGTGCGTCATCACTGGCCACTCCCTCCTCTCAATCCCCTCCAACATTTCCCAGGGTCATTCCCCCTCCCCCCTCCTCCCAATAAACCACCTGCACTTGTCTTTATCCCAGGATTTGCTTCTGGACAAACCCAAATTAAGACAAGACATCTTACTTCCCAGGGACAACGATCTCACCAGGATGGAGAGTGTTCTTCTCCGCCCAATGTTTTATTCAGAAAAATTTCAAACCAGAGGTAATGGAAAATTATCCACACTTTGAGCTAGTTTCACTAATTGATAACATTTCATACATTGTTTTATCTCTTCTTCTCTCCCTCTCTCAATAGATATAAATGTTATATTATAATTTTATTATGTTGATAATATTTTCAGAACAAATATATAAATTTAGGTTTTCTAGCAGGAAACATTTATAAGACAAACATGTCTTTCTCGTACAAAACTGATATATTTTATATAAATAAATATGTAAATGTATAAATACACGTTTTTTTCTGAACCATCTGAAAGTAAGTTGTAAACTTCATGAATCCTTAGCATATGTCCACCATATGCTACAAAACCAGAAATTCCATGATCGCACCCAAGAAACTTAACACAGATACAACAATATCATCTAGTAATAGGCCATGCTCAGATTTCCCCATTTGTGCCAATAATTTGGTTTGTTATGACTATGGGACAATGCATCTTTACACCTTTCCACTGGTCCCTTCCTTTCCTGGTTCTAACACAGTGCCCTCTGGACACAGTAAATAGTCTATAAATTTGGGCCCAATCAAAGTGTAGAATGGGCTCCCTGCGAGACCTTGGTGAAGTTTTAGTCATGTGCTCCTGGCAGAGGGAAATGTGCTCCTGGCCAGGACACATTGTGGAGCTCCTGACTCCTTCTAAGCCCCAATGCCTTACCCAGGTTGCCCCACAATAAGGAGGGGAGATTCTTCCCTCTGAGCCAAACATGCATGCAGCTGTGAGCCAGTTCCTAAGTTTTCATGGTTTTGTCATTATCAGAATTTACTTTAATTGAAAGAAAAAGAAAGCATAATTGAAAAGCTCTTTCTGGTATCTAGTGACAATTCTTGGTAGTCACCACTGGTCACTTAATTTGCTGAGCCAAGAACATAGTGAAAATGTAGGCCTCTTGTTCAAAAATTATTATGAATTTCAAATGAGATCATTAAACCAAGCATGGAGCTAAGACAGGAGGTTCTAAGGTTCTAAGACAGAACCTTGTCTGACTGTGCAGGACACACACCTGTGAAGGTCCTGTTGCTGTTTGTGAGTTGCATTGATTCCCTGAAGGCCTTTCCAAACTTGAAGATTTATATGGTAAGTTGCGATCACTGGCTTGAGGGCCACACTCAAAGGAATCAAAATGAAAAGATATAACCCAACGCCTAACTGGCCAGCGGTGATGATACACATTATTTTCACTCAATAACTGCATATGTAATAACTTAGAGTTTTTACAAATGCATCTGCAGGTACCTCGAAGGACATGTCAGTGGGCGGTATTTCCCACTGAAGACTTGTTCATTCATGTACCCCTCAGTGTTCTCCTATAGGCTCTCAATTCCCTCCATCAGGCTGGATTGAAGTAGGTCATTCCTGTTCCCAGTTCCTTGGGGCAAGTGCCTCTGCTCCAGCTTGATGCCCCACCACCTGGCACCATGCTGCATCAGTTATTGCAAAAGTGGCATCAGCAGTACAAAGGCAAGAGAAGACTTTCATTCCCGCCTATTCCTTTAACTGAGGCTAAATGGTTAGATTGCTTTCAGGCCCTAGCGCACAAAAGTTGGGGGTAGGAGGGGTGAGGAAAAACAAGGAGACATCTCTGAGGCCTGTGTTCACAGATACGGCGATCTGACAGGCCGAGGAACTGACCTTGAGTTCCTCGCAGGCCAGCTGGAGTCAGGAGCAGATGCAAGGAAGGAGGCTGTTCAGAAGGGAGGGGTTCACAACAGAGATTCAGAAAACTCCAGTTTCTTCAAACTTCTCCATGGATGGACTGTCCTGTCCAGTCAATGAAGTTCAACTAAGTCCACATTTCTTTGCCCTTAGCCCAGTCCTTAGCCAATAAAATTTAACCCCTTTGTTCACAACCCCAGTCCCCAAATCTATATAACCTCATTTCCTTTCTAAACGGGGGAGATAGATTTGAGTTACCTCTTGCCTACTTGCCAACTGATTTACAATAAATCTTTCTTTCCTCAAAACCTGATGTTCTAGAAACATCCCTTTGTGCATTGGATAGAAAGCCCAGTGCTCAGTAGCAATGCAACTCCCATAAAAGGAAACCCCAGATTCTACATGTACACGACACACCAGAGTTTTGTGAAAGAAAAGCGCATTTGTCTTGCTTGAGTCTTTTTCTCTTGGGACCCTAAAGGAGAGATGCTAAAGGGAGCAGAAAGGGGGAGACTAATGTAGGGACCTTGGCAGAACTGGAAGTGGAGAGAAGTAGGAGGAAGGGATGCAGGAGCTCAGAGCAATAAGGGCTCCCAAGGCCCCCCCCCATTTTTCTTGTGTAGAAGAACTGGGGTGTTGGCCAGAGGTGTGAGGGATGAGAAGAGTCACCAGAGACAGAGTGGGGAGCAGAATGGGCAGATTGACTGAAATAACACTCCTGAGGGGAGCAGCTGGTGGGTCAGAAGAGGTCTGCAGCACCATGCGGGTCAGCTCCCAGGCTGGGAATTAAACTCAGGATCTAGAAGTGATAGGGCTGAGGCTTAACCACTAGGCCACCAGGGAGGTCCCCAGCCCCCTTATGTGTCCACCAATGAATAACTTGCTGATAATTTTAAACAGTGTTTTACTTTCCTCTAACCTCTCCATAGTACATCTACACAGTAAGACTTCCTTTCTAACACTGGTCCACATTGTAAACTCCCTTCAGACTTGATGGGCACAGCTAAGAGGATAAAGCAGAGTCCCGCAGTGGTAGACAACATGCATCTTAGGCTGTGATAGGGATGCGGCCGTGCAACTTGTGAAGGTGTATGTTTAAAATGCAATGGTGAGTTCCTGTGCCAAGTCCCTGTCCTCAGCAGGGTGGGGTACAAAGCAGAGATTCTAATTAAACTCTGAGGAAAGTAAACATTGCTAGTGGTGAAAACTTCTTGTCAATAGGAGACATTTCCTTTTTAATGTAGTGTGTGGAGCCCTAATTTTTCTCTTTTTCTTGGATGTTATAATAATAGCCATACTTTAAATATACATGCATTATCATCATTATTTAGAATGATAATCAAGACTGAATGTTGCTGAGAGCTGGGATTTTGCAGGGGTGTGGGGAGGATCCCTGGTGCATGCTGGCCTTGTCCCTGGAACTAGAAGGAATATATATCTGGGACAGGAAGAAGAGTGCTCTAGAAATTTGGACTGAAACAAGATGTCTGGGATGAATAGAAGTCATCACTACATCCACAGTGTTGTTTTCCGGTAACTGGCAGATCTCTATTACACCTGGAGTCATTTGTCCCCAAATGCAAGTGACCTTCGGAAAGGTGGGCAATGAAGTTTAGAGGCACAAGAGAGTAGAAAGCTCCTAGCTAATGAGTGGATCATAGCCAAGGATAGAAGTCTATACAAGATCAGAGAACTACAGTAGAAAAATAATTCTGTTCTCCTGAAGGACAGGTGTGTCCACCACCTGAACTCCAACAGTGAGAAGTGAGTAACTAAGACTCAGAGCATACAGAGCATCGGGGTGTAATGGGAGCAGGGAGTGCCCACCCACTGGCACATGGATCCCCATGTGCATAATCGCCAGTGTACTTTCTAAGCAGCTACACTCAGGTGGTCTGAGGTGGACTCAGAGAACCCAGGCAGAATCCCTTTCATCAGGTTTTTACACTCTGGAGGGGTGCAGGGAGGCAAGTCCAGATAAGGGCATGATGGAACCCAACTAAAAGCCTGCCCATTACTGCAAGTTTCCAGACACCCACTGTGAACTGCCTGTAGAGGGGAGGCATGAGGATGTAAAGATTTAACATAAGAAAGCAAGAGGAAAGGATCATATTCCAACCTCACCTCGCTGGAAAGGCTGCCTTGCTGTTATGTGGGGGCAGATGGGGCCCGGGAGTGGTCTGGACCTGGAGGCAGAACTTAGGTGGGCAAAATCTTTGAGTAATCTTCCCTTCACTCCCCAGACTGGCACCAGAGTGCTGAGTGCTGGGTGCTGGAGTAGGCAGGAGCCAGGACAGGAGATGTCAGGCTTGAGGCTTCTGTACTTCAGGCCTCTGTGCTCAAATTTTCTGTTTTTCAGTTTTTGCCACCGTGTGTATCCCCAAACCATCTTACCCTCTTCACGTTGATGCAGGAAGGAATGCAGGGGAGGCCTCATCACAAGACTGAGTCACACAAGGGGGTGGGTAGAAGGGGCTAGTGCAGCAATTGACACAGCCTTAACATCAAGGTCCTCAGGCACCAAAGCCTATGCCTGGTGCCAAGGTAAAGATAAGGGCATGAGGGCCCTCCCCGGTGGCGCAGCGGGATAAAGCGCAGCACTGAGAAGCTAAAGCCGCTTCCGCATGAGTTCGATTCCCGCCTGCCCCGGAGGTGACCACATGGCGCGGCAGACCTCTCCTGACCCGCCCGCTGCTCCCCTCAGCAGTGTACTTCGTCGATCTGCCTGTTCTGCTCCCCACTCTGTCTCTGGTGAAGCCTCTCACCGCACCTGAGCCTCTGGCCTGTACCCCAGTTCTGTATGCACAAATAAATAAATCTTTAAAAAAAAAAAAAAAAGATAAGGGCATGGAGATGGAGATGAAGCTCACTAGGGAATCTCTGATCCTCTCAGATTCTATTCAAAGTCAACAAACCTAGGCTCACAAGGAGTGAGCCCCTCCCAGGGAGAAGCTGTCTACATCTGGACGGTCTCTGCACCAGCACGGCAGCCACTCCTCTGCCCCCTTGTGCCTATGCAAGTGCTTCTTTCCACCCACTCTCTCCCTCTGCAGGGAGCAGCCTCTTGCCTACCCGGTCCATGCTTTGACTTCTCTGCACTGAGCTCCCTTCAGGGGAGGTTCTCTCCTAAGACCACCTGCTTGCAACCATGCAGGCCTCTCTCTCTGCAAACCTGTCCCTTTCAGGGCAGCTCTTTCTGCCCACTTGCTTGAGAGTTTCTTGTGAATCTTCCCTTTTTACTTCCTGCTGAAGGGAACCATGGCCAGGCTTTTCCTGCTGGAATCATAGAGCAAAGGGAGGCAGAGCAGCCTGGCGCAATCCTAAATTCCTGTCTAGAAACTTTCCACCATGATCAGAACAGCAGCTACTTGTGCCTTGACACCTAGTTGGTGCCAGACATCAGACTGGAGTTATCAAAAGAGGCATCTCGTTTAATCTGCACAACCATCTTCCATTTCAAAGACAGGGAATCAAAGTTCTCCGAGTTAACTACCCAGTGTGGGGCCACAGGGCAGCAGGATAGGCTTCATCTGGTGCTGACTCAGCTGTTCCCAGGGCCCGCCGGGTCCACTCCATCCCCATAGGGAGCTCCCTGCAGGAGAGACAGGGCAAGCATGGACACCTGTGTCTGCTCTGTTTCTTGGCCATGGTGGTAGGTGCAGGGGTGTTTGTTTTATTGCTGCTGTGTGTTTTCACATGCACATACAAGTTGTGTCCATCTACTATTGCACACCTGAAACTTAAAAACAAATAGAGAGGGGCCCTCCCTGGTGGCGCAGCAGGTTAAAGCACAGCACTAAGAAGCTAAAGCCACTTCTGCATGAGTTCGATTCCTGCCTGCCCCCGAGGTGACCCACATGGTGTGGCAGACCTCTCCTGACCTGCCCAAAGTTCCCCTCAGCAGTGTACTTCAGTACATTTGCTTCTTCTGCTCTGCACTCTGTCTCTGGTGAATCCTCTCGATGCCCCTGCACCTGTGGCCTATACCCCAGTTCTGCATGCATAAATAAATAAATATTTTTTAAAAAACCAAACAAATAGAGAAAGGGAATCTCACTGGTATTTGAATACAGCCCAGGAGTGGTCTGTAGGCAGTAAAAAAAGAGCCTAAACTAACACAAAAGGGTTTGATCAAGGGGCCAGGCCTGCAGTTGCATCAAACACAGGGCCAGCTGAACTGGGGGGAGGGAGTGAGTGGAGGGACTGAGGACGTGGATGTGCTGGGGGTGGCAGCTAACATTTAGAAATGTTTCTGAAACTGAATTATGAAGAAAATCATCTGTCATTGACATCCAAGTCCCAAATAGGCTACTTTCTTTTACTGTTTTCCCCAGGCATCAAGGGAAATATCAAGGATGATATTAATGTCTGGGTCATTTAGGACCACAGACATTTGAAGCCACCTGACAATTTAGCAATTGGGACCGATTAAAAATTGTGTGCAGGCTCCTTGTGAGGGATGGCCACTAACCGTCCTTTAACTTCCAGGACACAGTGATCACAAGAACTGACCTCCGCTACGGACTGGTGATACAGCCACGAGTCTCAGAGCACCCCCTTCTATAGCAAGGCAGTGGAGGTATAGAGAAGACAAATCATTGGGGCAATATCACACAGTTGTGATATGTGACATGTTAAATTTGAAAAACAAAATAGAATGTGCAGTATAATTTATATACAAGGGCCCACAATGGGGAACAGGTGACCTAAGCTACTTCCCATGTGAGCCCACAGATGGAAAGTTCTGCAGCCATTGCCAATAATGCCGTAGATATCTAAACGTTACCATGGAAAGAGTTCATGGCATAGTAAATTTAAAGAAAAAGATAATGCAGTATTTGTAATATGATTCTCTCTCTCTGTGTGTGTGTGTGTGTGTGTGTGTGTATGTGATATCACTGTTTTTAAACTGAGGTTGATTTTTCCCTTCAGGGGATATTTGGCAATATGGAAACACATGTGGTTATCACAAGTAATGATTTGTTTAGATATCATAGGATGTATTGTATAGCTCCACAACAAAGAATTATCCCACCCAGTGTCAATGTTTATTTATATACACACACACACATAATACGCACCTGCATGGACACATAGAGAGGGGGGAAATGTCCAGAAAGAATATTTTAGAATGTCATTGCCTTTAGGTGTAGGGTGAATTCCCCTCCATATACCTTTTTTCTAAATTTTTTAAAAGAAGGAGCATGATTAATTTGAGGGAGGAAAAAGAAAATAATAATCACAATCTCCTTAGAGAGAGGTCAGTTAAAGACAAGCAACAGAGGGGAGAAATAGTTGTGTGTGGCAGGGAGGGTTGCAGGGTTTCAAGCATAACAAACGGCCTCTTGGAGAACAGCTCCCCTGATTTCAAGTTTTGGGTAAAAACACAGTGCAGGAAAACCTATGGGGGGGTGGGGGAAGTCTGCTGCCCAGAGCTGCTCACATCAGGGAGCCAGAGTGATGCCTGGAGGGGGCGGGGGCTGGAGGGGGTTGGGGCAGGCCCGCTGCTTTGTTGCAGTTAAGAGTGATGAGGCTCTAACACCCTCACCTGCTCCTCAGGCGCCCCATGGCTGTTTGCTCTTTGCTCTTTGCCCTTTTCCCGACCAATAAGCTGCAGACTGGTCTGCCTTCCTCTAGGCACCTGGGTCACAGCTCCTTATGGGTGAGAAAAAGGGAGACAATAGCGGCCCAGTTTACAACAAAAAGACTCCAGCAGCTGCTTAGCAACTCTTGTTTAGGTCCCCTCCCAGGGC
Source organism: Condylura cristata (assembly GCF_000260355.1). Lineage (NCBI taxonomy): Eukaryota > Metazoa > Chordata > Mammalia > Eulipotyphla > Talpidae > Condylura > Condylura cristata. The sequence goes on from NW_004567105.1 coordinate 43,385,870, forward strand.
CAGGGAACAGACATAAACCATCCCATCAAAAGAGGGCAAGAGGGGCCCAGACAATGGCTGCAACCCAGACGGACTCCTGGCAAGTTTCCTGAAGGCACTGGTAAGGAACCAAACCATGCTACACAAAGGGCCAGCTTCTGGGCCGGCTCATAAACCCAGCTCCTCACAGAGCGGCAAGCGTGCCCCTCTGAGCCGAGCCCCTTACTGCATGTTCTAACGCTGCCTTCAGGCTGTGGGCTTCAAGGCTAAGTGCTGGTGGAATGTCCTCCCACACGCCCTGTTTCCCGCCCCCACTCCCTCCTGTGTCCCTGTTCACTTGTGGTATTAGCTCTGCCCAGCTCCAGACCCAACCCAAGCTGGGGAAATCCATCTCTTGCTGAGATCATCAACGCCAGTTTTCTAACTCTCAGCTAAGCAAATCCTTGGACCTGTGGCTTTAGATCAACAAAGCAAAAGGGCTTCAAGTCTCAGGCCACCCCCAACCGACTCACTACCACTAAGATCTGCAGGGGGTGACATGAATGGTGGGATGGCCTGCACTGCCCCCCTCCTTGTCTTTCTGAGAGCAGCCAGCTGTCATGGCGTGAGAACACTCAAGTGGCCCTATGGAGAACCCCATAAGCTGAGGAACTGAGCCCCCCCCCTCCCTCCGCCAGCCTCCCAGGCACAAGCATATTGGAGGTCTTCATATGGCCACAGCCCCAACTGACATTTTACTGCCACCTCACAACAGACCTTGAGTCAGAAGCTCCTGAGTCTTAAGTTCTTAAGTTTCAGGCCCATAAAAATGAGATGTTTAATGAGACACCTCCAGTTTGGGGGTTCTTACGCAGTAATATATATCTCAAACATGAAAAAAAGGGTTCCCACTGATTTCTCATGGGACTACATCATCAAAATGGCATGTTACCCCTGAGTGAGTGAGTGAGCCTAACTTCTCCCACAAGTCTTATTTTCCTCTAGCCAATCCTCTGGGCAGAGGTAGGCAGACTTTGCAGGTGGGCTGTCCCGAGGTTTCTGACACATGGCATAACTGAGTCCCAGAGCACAGACCTTGAGCTTCACTCAGCATCCTGCCTGGTGCTGAAACATGCCCAGCCTCCTACACTTGAGGGCTGTAACATGGCCCCAAAGCCTCTACCCCTCTCTTCAGCCCCTAGCATGTCTCTCACACACACAGAATTCCTACTATCCTTCCTGCACCCCAACCTCCATGTCTGCATGCCTATGTTCACCCTCTCCCCTCCACCGAGGACACCCCTCTCTCACCAGCTCAGTACCCCTGTGTCCCTTCCATGTTTCAGCAGAGGTTTCTCTGCTGCACCAGCAGTTTGGATACCCAGAAATGAGGTAACCTTATTTCATAGGGTTTCACTTTTATTTGGGGTCAAGAAAAGGAAAAATGGTCTGGATGCCCCACTGCTGGCATATAGTTCCCCGTTGTTTCTTCTTCAAGTGTAAGGCAGTGGTTTCAATGTAAATGTGCTAAGAATTCTTGTGTAGGTTAACATAGGTAATTTGAGTTTACATACAATTCTGAATTTTATATACAATTGAGAAGCGTATGATCTCAACTTCCACGATTTGCATGTTATGTGCTTACACTTGAAGGTTATTCTTGGAGGGATTCCAATGTAGTCACTCCTCTAGAACCACAGAGTGTCAATGCTGGAGAGCATTTTTAAGATAACTGAAATTTTGGAATTGCATCCTTCTTTGATAATGTAATCAAAACAATGGACATTCTCATCAAAAAACACTGCCCCCTGAAATTCCCACATGTCCTAATGGAAGAGGTGGGCCAAGACCCAGATCTCTACACTGCTGTGCCTGGTCTCTCCCTGTCAGGCTGCTTTCTACAGGCAGCCTGGACCTGGGCCAGTTCAGCCTGTGTGGTGACATCAAGAATGTCAGAAGGTGCTAACCCGCTTGACCTAAGTTCAGATAGGTGGGAAGTGTCCTCTATCGTGGGGCTATTTCATCACCCACAGTTTCAGAGAGGGGAAATGTCAGGCCTTTTCAGTCCTCCTTACAGGGCTGGGGTGGGCCCAGAGGTTTGGACCACCACGATTAAGCAGGTACTATAAACTGAGCTGAAGTTGGCATAATAGACTGGCTGGGGTTCATGAGGAAGAAATTCTAGACAAATAGATGGGGCTCCATACTATAAAGCAAAGAAATACATGCTGATAGAAAATAGAAATATTGTCTTCAAAGTGAGTTAGTGAGACTCACAGTAGGTATCAAGGACACATAGAGCTGTGATTGCCTGCATGGAAGGTGAGAGATTTAAGAGTGGACTAAGAGTCACATGATTCTCCCAGGAAACTCAGTTGTATGGAAGGTGGCTGTAGCTGCCTAGAATCTGTTAATTTTCTTTAAAACATACAGAGAGAGGGCCCTCCCTGGTAGTACAATGTGTGAGTATGCAGCACTGCAAGCTAGCCACAGCTGCTTCAGTGCGAGTTAAACCCTGGCCGGGAGTTGACCCCGGCAGGGAGTTCGACCCCAGCAGGGACCCACATGGCCCGGCAGACCTCTCCGGTCTCACCTGCTGCTCCCCTCAGCAGTGTACATCATCGATCTGCCTGTTCTGCTCCCCACTCTGCCTCTGGTGAGTCCTCCCACCGCCCCTGCTCCTCTGGCCTGTACCCAGTTCTGTATACTTGAATAAATAAATCTTTTTAAAAAAATGCATACAGAGAGAACAGCCAGTCCTATCTTAAATTATAGGGGTCAGAGGTAGCCAGACTTCAGGTATAAATTGATCAAGGATCTGGCTCAGTCTTTCTGCAATTTTCTCTGTTCCTCCTTTTTGTGCTGGCTTTGTCCTTCAACTGATTGGTTTCCTCACTGTAGCAAAATCGCCACAGCAGTCCCAGGCCTCATACAGGTGCCTACACTCTGGGGTGTGCTTTTCCTTCTCCACTCACTGAACAACAGTAATCACTCTAACTGTCCCTAAACCAATCATCATGCCAGGAAGATGAAATTACAAAGAATGGTTCAGCTGACCACAGCCCATTCTGGGGCTCAGTTGGGTCTATTCCAAGCAAGACAAGTGTTGCCATGCACAGGGCTGGTGGGTGGATGGATGGCGGGGAACAAGCATAGTGCTCACCCTATTTCAGGGGCCTGTGGTGCTTTCCGCCAGAATTCTAACTTTACCTTTATCAAAAGCCCTAGTTTAATATGGTCTAAACTATTTCCAGCGATTTCCTTTGACTCCTGTGGGCATGACTGAGCCCCTCTGAGTGCTGTTTGGTCCTCTTGTGAGTCTGGTAATAAAATAAGCAGGTTTAATAAAAGTCATAAAAATCATAAAAGAAAGAGGCAGTTTGAAATTGTTTGATCCCAATCCTTATGTTTAAAAAAAAAAAAGAGATGATTCCCGTCTGGACTCCACATCCAGAAGTCTTTCCCTGAGCCACTAGGAAGTCTAGAGGGTAAATTTTTGGAGACCAGGTTTGATTTAGTTCCACCACTTAACAGGCAAATTACTTATGCTGTCTGAGCCTCCATTTTCTCATGTATAAAATGGAAGCGGTGACAATATTGTGAAGATGACATCTGTATGTGTTTCCTGTTGCTGCTATACAAACTCCCACAAATCTAGTGACTTAAAACAAAACAACACAACACAAAATTATTTTCATAACATCTGGGAGTCTGAAGTTTAAGGCCAGGTGCTGACAGGGCTGAACTCCTGAGGCCTCAGGAGAAAATCTATTTTCTTGCTCTTTTTTAGTTTTCAGAGTTGAAATTCCTTGTCTCTTGGCTCCCTCCTCTACCTTGGTCCAATCTCTAGTCCCACAGTCACTTGTTTTTCTGACTCTCTTGCCTCCATTCTCTAAGGACACTTGAGATTATATCAGCTCTCTGCCCCTGGATAATCCAGGATAATCTCTCCATCTCAAGCTCTTTAACTTAATCAGATCTTCAAAATCTCCTTTGTCACATTTGAAGACTGGTGGCACGGTGGGTTAAAGCACAGCACTAAGAAGCTTAAGCCAGTTCCGCATGAGTTCGATCCCCGCCTGCCCCGGAGGTGACCACATGGCCTGGCAGACCTCTCCTGACCAGCCCGCTGCTCCCCTCAGCAGTGTACCTCGTCGATCTGCCCGTTCTGCGCCCCACTCTGTCCCTGGTGAATCCTCTCACCCTCCTCGCATCTCTGGCCTGTACCCCAGTTCTGTATGAATAAATAAATAAATCTTAAAAAGAAAGAAAGAAAAGGTTCTGGGGATTAAAATGTGACTATCTCTTTTTCTTGGTGGTAGTGGTGGGGGCATTCATCTGTTTATTGAAAATGAATGGAGTAGCCTATAGCATAGAGCTGGCTTTATAGTAAGCATTCAATAAGTGTCATTAATCTCATTAGACACCACCTACTATGTTCCTAGTACTATACTAGTCCAAATAGATATGGCATCTGCCTTTATGGGGGTGCACCTTATTTTATCAGTATAGCCTTGGGAATCCCATTCTTCTGTACAAGGGTAAGCTTAAGTGATGTCAGATACCCTCAGTGACTCTACTAGTCAGATTTTTCTATATAACAAATTGACACAATGCTTATAACTCAAAACAACTAATATATAGAGCCCTCCCTGGTGGGGTTAAAGCACAGCACTCTGAAGCTAGCCACAACCACCGCAGCTATGGGTTCAATCCCTGGCCAGGAAGGTGATACACATGGCATGGTAAAGACCTCTCCTGACCTGTTCGCTGCTCTCTTTATCAGTGTATTTCAGTAGATCTGTCTGTAGATCTGTCTGCTCTGCTCCCCACTCTGTCTCTGGTGATTCCGCTCACTGTCCCCCACTCTCTGGCCTATACCCTAGTTCTTATATGCATAAAAAAGTTTTTTAAAAAGCTTTATATATATATATATATATATATATACATACATATATATATATATATATATATATATATCCCTCAATTTTGTAAGTCCTCAGCTTCAGCTCTTCTGGTGTGGGATGGGCTTATCTGATTTTTACTAGGCTCATGCATGGTCAGCTGGGGCTGTTGGTTTACAAAGGTCTAGACTGAAATGAATGGGACCTCTTTCCATCTGGCTTTCATCATTCATAAAAACTACAAGCATCAGCTGAGTCCTTAAGTCCAGGACTTAGAATTGACATCGTCACCTCTGGCACTTCTATTCATCAAAGAAAATGATCTCTTGGTGGGAGAGGTAGTGAAGTATTTTGGCCATTTTTGTACTCTACTATAATGACAGCACAGAGAAGAGACAGAAAGTAGAGATTGTGTCCCTTTGGAATAGTTATCAGGAGAACTTCCCCAGGAATGCTCCCTAGGAAAGGAGGCAGCAGGCCATGACCTGTTAGCTGTGGCCTTGGGGTGGCTAATTATTCTTGTGAAGCATGGCACATTAGCATATTTCTTTCTCTCCCAGCTAAAATGGCAGGCTCCGAGATCTCTATTATAAATGACACAATTAAGTCCTTGGAAAGAAAAAGTCAAGTGTACAACCTCTGTTCTCTTTCGCACGAAGCTGTGAGGACAAGCTGAGCAACAGCACCAAAATGCACAAGTGACAAAAGACATATGCATTTTGAGAAGACAGGTCATCAGAACACTAAATTCCTTGAAAACAAAGCCTTCTATTTGTTGTTGGCAAATATGAGTGGGAAAGGAGGCTAAAAAAACTGTTGATGCAGTTTTTTTGCTTTAATTTACTTTTATGGAGGCCTAGTAAAATAACTGGAAAGACATGTTAACAGTAGTTGATCATTTTTACTGAGATTAGAGGTGATTTTTACTTATTCCATTTCAGCTTTTCTGAACTTCCCCAATTTTCTATAATAAGCCTGATTTACTTTAGTAATCAGAGAAAATATAAGTTAAAAAATCCACAATGGTTTCTAATTGTTATAGTATTTGAAAAAATGAAGCTCTAAGTTATTCAATTGTTCTTAATGGTTCTGCTGGAACTGGGGCTTCCATGTTTTTTTCCCCTTTAAAATAATCTGGGGGTACTAATTTGCATACTAGGATCATGAACTCCTAATTTCAAGTCTCTCTCTCTTTGGCTACCAAGAGCACAGAGTTCTTTTGCAAGTGAGATACCCAGAGACTGTTGTGCTGACTTCTTGCACAAATGACTCTACAGAGCTGTGATTTAACATCTTGCTCTCAGCTCTTATCTGGGATCGATACACAGAAAAGCCTACAAAGAAAGCTCCTGAATCTTTTATACCATTTACAAAGATCTTGTCTATATCTGGTTCGTGGTCCTTTGCATGGAGATCCCCTCAATAGATTCCCCTCGTGTATGTAATGAGGAAGTTTGGTTTCCAGGGTGCCAGGTTAACTTCTTGTAATTTATCTAGGTTTCTCTTTGCTTTTGCTTCTGGGAAGCTTAGAATCAAATCTTGTACTCAATTAAAGCAACTTTCTCTGGCTAGTGTTTTCCATCTTGTTGAAAAGTACTAACATCTATCTGGTTGACAGAAAACCTAGACAATGATATTCTAGAATTTTCTGTCTTCTGTGACAATGACCAATCCTGGAGCTTTTTTCCCTTTTAAATATCTTTCATTTGTCCATCTCTCATTTCATGATCAGATTGCTCAAACAGCCGGGACTTCCTGAATCTTCTCTGAATCTACTCCTCCATTCTCAGTCTTAGCCAAAAAAAAATCCATCTTTATATTAACAGGGCAAGAGGCCTTTTCAATGGACTACTCTGTTCTGGTTACTTATTAACTCAGAATCTTTCCATGTGAAGTTTCAGTTCTTCGCTTTCCTTGAATGGTCTTCAACTGCCTGTCTTAACTCAACTGCCTTCACTCCAGCCACACTGAATCTTTAAGTCCCAGCCTCTCCTGTCCCTGGTGTCCTTCCACATGCTGTCCCCTGCCTCAAATGTTCTTACTTCCCCACCCCTTTGGCTTACTTAGTGCCAAGAACCCTACTTCGGGATTTATTCACTGAAGGCACCCAGGTTTCTTCTCCAGGGTGTGCTTCTGTGAGTTCCCACATTTGTCCACAGTTCCCTGGTACCAGTTGAAATGTGGGGTTTTTATCTGTCTCTTGCTCTGGACTCAAGTCCCAGGGAGGAATCTCTGACTCTCTCTGGAGTACATGGCCAGCTGACCCACACTAGATACTCACTGTGCATTTTTTGTTTTAAAGGAATGAATAAACTATTTTTTTTTTTTTTGCAATAGAAATCTTTTCCTTCCACATTCCTTCATCCTCATTGTTTCTCCATTGCTTGGCCTTATTGTTTTATAGTTTGTGATTCTGTTACCTTGAGCCAGCCCTCAATAGATTGCACTTCAAAAATGGCCATGGTGTGTCTTTCCTTGCAGCAAATCCTACCAAGGGTTGGGATCCACTTTCACGCCCAGTCAATCAGCGTTCCCCTCCCCAAGGCTAGTAACACGTGGCTGCCTTTGCATCAAGGCAGTCTTGATTCTGCCCCCTCTGCTGAACTTTACTACCGCCACATGGACAAACCCAAGTTAGTCTGCTGAATGATGGGAAATGCGACACTCAAGCCCCTCCACCTGACATTACAGGCTAGTCAGCCCCAAGAGGCCCACCAGTGCTGAAGAGCCCTGAGTGAGCCCAGAAGAGATAGACTGAGGGTGACCCAGATCAGCAGACACACCCTGTTTGTCAAGCAAACTGGAAAGCAACAACAAAGGGTTGTTGTTTCAAACCCCTATGTGGCAATGCCTGCTTTCTCAGTACATCTTGATATGTCTACTGGTAGCCGACCTCAGATGACACCATCTCCATTGAGATGGTAGACAAGGTTTATACTTCAAAGTCTCCAGAGGGTTAGGGCCCATCTGGTCTCCTTTTCTCTAGCAGTGGGGGGTTCAGTACCCAAAATCAGTTTTAAGTACAGAAGCCTAATACACCTAATGTTCCAGGTGACCAAAATCTTGCTAGGGACACTGACGGGCTCTCTGGAACTCCCAAATATGCACACTCTAGAAAGGATTCTGCCACGCACCCCATAAAGACAGAGCATACTTTGTATAAAAGAACTTTAATAGAATAATGTGCATAAAGAGAGACAAGAAGAGAGGATAATATTTTTTTTTAATAAAACACCCAAATTTAGCCATCTCCTTATGGGTAGTACCCAACCAGGATCAGCCATAGGTAGGGCTGCTAAGGCCCAAGAACTTGCCACAAGTTAAGGCACTTCTCAGTGGGAAGCATAGAAAAAGGACAGACTGGCCAGGTAAATCTTGGAGGAAAGAAGAAAAATCAAAATACGAATCAAAATAATGGCTGCCATTGTCAGCCTCCCCGTGGGTCTCTCACCCTCACGATTCTATATGTCTCGATTCCCTGTGACTCTTCCATGTCCCCCAAGTTCCTGGTGCAAGTTCAAAGCTGAGAAGCAAGTGAACCCTTCTTCCCCGCATGTCTCTCTGCTCACAGTATCTTCTGGCTTTACCTGTCTGTTCAGCTCGCTCCTCATTAGGTGGGGCAGGGAACAGAGAGCCTCCTTTTTTACGGAGGTGCCTCTGTTACGTTTTCACATTCATTTCATCTCCACTCTATTCTTTCTATCCTTTCTTCTCCCTGAAAACAAAACAAAATTTAGTTTCTTTTCCCTGGACTCCACTTAAGTATCCCCATTTTGCTTACACTGTAACTTTGACCTAAGTTCTGTCACCAGCTCTAAAGTCTGCATGGCCTGGTGCTAGCAACTGACTTGTCCACAACCTCTACCGAGTCCCTTAACCTTTCTGAGTTTCAGTTTCCTCATCTGTACAATGGGCCCTATAATTGCACCTACCTCCAGGGGGTTTGAAGTTAGGTCATTCATTCTGTGATTGTTTACTGAGGGCCTTCTGTGTCCTGAGCATTGTTCTAGGCACTGGAGACACATAATCAAGCAAAAGGAGGGGGAGAGCAGCAGGAGAGGAAGGCAGAGAGAAGGGGCCAAGAGGATTGATGGTGGGAGAAAGGGGACTTGAACCATGAGCGGGGTGAGTTGGTGGTGGAGTTCTGGACTCGCCTTGGGGAGAGGAAAGTGGAAAGCTTGCAGTTTGCAGTTTGACTTACACAGTACCTGGCTTGCCCATGTCCAGAGTGGCTCCCTGTACCCTGCTAGAAGGACACAAGGGTCTGTATGCGGCTGGGAATGTCTGTCCCCTGCTGAACTTCTAACAAACACAATTCTGGTAAATAAACGTGCATGGGCCTTGGAGCCTCTTGGGAGAACAAAAGAACTCCTTTCAGGTTTAGCCATAATAATCAATGCTGAGGGAAGCAGTGTCATCTGAGGTCAACTTCTGAAAAGACAACAAAGACCCTCAAGAGGACTCACTTTGAAGCAAGGAGAGTATGCCTACTCAGTGATTTTCTGCTTTAGCTCTGTAAACACAGACCCTCCGCCTGGGGCTCCAGCCAAGGGTGATTGCACTGAGGCTGCAATATCCCCCCTGAAAGATCAGGGGGGCCGGCGGGGACACCCGGATCAGGCTTGATCTGATAGCAGCCAAAGGTGCAAGACATCAGGGAGGACTGACTCATTAAATCAATCCCACTCGAGGAAACCACCCAACCTCTCTGGCTGCTGCTTGGGCACAGGCTTGGTCCCTTTAGACCCCAGGGATTCTTGGAAACCAGGGAGCCAGGGATAGGGCAAAAGACAGTGAGGAAATGTGCATTCTGCTAATTAAATAGGAGGAAGCGTGAAGCCAATAATGTGAGTTAGGGACTGGAACATCTTTATCGTAACTGAAGCTGCCTAAAACAGACAAACCAGGGAAGCTGACTCTTCCTTTTCTTCTGAAGAATGTTAAGTCAGCCAGGCTGTCCCTTCATTACGCTGAGGTACCCCTTCCGAGCCTAGGTCATAGTATCTCTAGGCTTTGGTCTTCACAGTTGGACAAGGACACAGGCTACTGAGGTCTCACAAAACTGGGAGATACTCATCATATAGGGACTTAGGTAGGGAGGGGTCTGCAAAAGTTCCAAACTGCAACATATTTGAGAATGAGCAGGGTCACAGATGATAATCATACAGACTAACTGGCATTGTCTTGGGTAGATCTGAATGTGTCAACTTGACAGTATCCTGATTGGGCCCAAGGTCACACAGCTAATTCAAAGCCTGGACTTAAAACCCAGATCTGTACCCAGATCAGTTCTTATTTACTTCTATCTTGTCAACCCTAATCTAGGGTGACCATGAGGCTTGAATCCATGTAAATGTGCTTTCAAAGGCTAGCAGGTCTATGGCATTGGAAGGCATTTTTATTATTGTGAGTCTGTGGTTACCAGAGCCAGTCTGGTATCTACTCACCTCGAGTTAAAATGACCACAGCTATTTGAATAATAAATAACAAATGAGGTTGATTAGCTAAAATAACCTTGACAAAGTGGAAAAGTGGGGAGATGAGAATCAGACAAGCATTTAATAGAATGGAGTGTCATTCCCTGGATCCGGACTGAGCAGGGACAGGCTCTTAGGGCAAGGGAAGATAAGAATCTCAGAGTAGCCCACAAGCTAAATGGGAATCAATAATGTCGCTAAAAATAATGAAGTTAGTGCGATGCATAAATAGAAGCATGGTTTGCCTAACCATGAGATCATCACCCAGACCTCTCAGATCAAATTGAAGAAGGGTAGTGATGGCCTGAAATTGACAGTCAAGGTGGTGGGTGGCTGTTTGGGGGCTGCACATGAAGTCCTTTCCACCTTGCACATTTGTAGGTGAAAACACTGAGGCCCAACAGTGTTGAGTGAGTTACCTGACAACCAGAGATTAACTGATGGGGCCCAACTGGGCTCAGGATCTTGTGTCTTTTGTATGTTAAGTCAAATGAAAGGTACTGAGAATTTAAACATAAATGTGATCTTAACACCTTTATAGTACCTCCCAAACGATCAGCAATCCTTTTTTATCATGTTCCCCCATCCCTGGGCAATTTCCCCCCATTCTGCTCAGAGATATATCTTTGAGTGGTTCATAGCAAAAATTAAGCTTGTTGCCTGATCCCTACACTGTATTTGGTTGATCTTTGAAGCTTCTTTTCATCTTTAACAGTTTCCCTTCCTTTGTTTTATGCTATTTGTTGAAAAAAGGAAACCTGGGTTATCTGTTCTAGAGAACATGCCCCCTTACAGATGTTCAACTTGTCCCCTGTTTTCTGTGGTCCCTGTACACTCAGAACTTAAGTGAGCTCAGGTTCAGTATTGTGGGAACTCTCCTTCAAATGCAGGGCCACTGCCTTCCATTGCATCACACCAGAAGCCTCGGCCACATCAGGAAGCATGTGTCAGAAATACACACTGTGGTATTTAAAAGGAAACAATTGCATGTCATTATATATTTGCCCAAATCCATAAAATGCACAACAGCAAGAGTGAACCCTAAGGTTAAGGATGGATGTCGGGATGGGGGGGGCGCATTGGTATGTCAGCATAGGTTCATCAAGTATAGCAACTATACCACTCTGGGGTGTGGGGGGAAGGAGAGGACATATAGGAAATCTCTCTACCTTCCCAACCATTTTCAGGTGTGAACCTGAATTCATTCTATAAAACAGCCTTTCTCTCCTTTTCCCAACCCCCCTTAAAAGTGAAACTATTGCTTTATGATAATCCAGGGGAGGGAAAAAATTGATGAGAAATGGAGGCAGATGAAATAAACATGGCCAGAGTGTGTTGAAATGAAGCACCAGGTATAGGGGGCTCTCTAGTTGTGTAGTTGAGAATTTTTAAGACCAAAATTAAAAGAAGCAAAATACAGGTGACAGGCTCCTAAGCAGAGGTAGCAGACACAGCTGGTTCAACCTAACCCAATATTCATCCCCTGCTACCCCACTCCTTAAAAATCTCAGTTCTATTCAGGAAGCGACTTGGCCAGGTGAGGCTGGGGCCCATCCTCAGTGGCGGGGTAGTTCTCTGCACGGCAGGCCCTGGCTGCAGTAATGAGAAGCCCCTCTGCAAAGCACAAGAAGAAATGCTCAAGAAATGCCCTGAGGTTCTCTCTAGTCTTTAACCTTCAAACACCATCCCCACCTCACAGACAATTGTGATGTCACAGATGTCCATCACTGGGGTGTCCCAGTGCAGCACCAAGCCCTATTCTTAAGCACATGTGGGCACACTGCTGAGTTGGCATTAGTGCCTTTTCACTAGGCTTTCTCTCTAGGTTGACTGAACTTCACAGAAATTGGTCACTGGGGCACAGCCCTTGGGAACAAAGAGACAGAATATTTGACATTGGAACTCCACTGTCCTCTGTGGAGATCTTGTCTTCATTCCTGATTGTCAGAATCTTTCAAGCACTTGTTTGGTGCTTGATGTTTAAGCGGTGATCCTCCTCTAAGTTTTGGGTTTGATGGTTTGAAAGGGTTAGAGAATAATAACATAGACCTACTGTCAATGTTATTGTGGTTAAGCACCTATTGTATGACATGTACTAAATGCATATCTCAGTCTGCTCCAACAATCTGTTCATGGAGATCTGATGCTTTCAGGACCCCATGGTCACCCGTTGTATGCTTTGAAGTCACTGTATGTGACCTCAGATGCAGGTTCTAGGGAAGAGTTCAGCCTGATAATCTGCATTGAAGGAATCTACAACTCTCGAGGCTTCACGCCCCATTAATGTCCAGCCACTGGACAGTGAGTCCTTGATGACACATACAGAATGGGGCCAGTTACGGATTGGCAGCCCTGGCATAAATAACCAGCTGTGGATGTGCAGTTTGTCATATGTCAATTACACTTGAATAAAGAGCTTTTCAAAAGGATAACACTCTATTGTTTAGGGATGCTGGTTTATGTGTCTTCACTAAAATGTGAGAGGAGAAGGGAGAAGGCTGTGTTCTGGTTAGGACATGGAGGTTTCTGGTTCAGAAAATGTACCTTACCTGGGGAGTGGCTCAACAGGTGTTTATAGCAAATACCTTAAACTCTATACTTAAACTTTGGTGTTTGTCTTTACAAATGTTGTAGCTCACAAATTTGAAAGGGTTAGAAAGTAGTAACATAGACCTACTGTCAATGTTATTGTGGTTAAGCACCTATTGTATGGCATGCACTAAATGCTTATCTCAAAGTCTGCTCCAACAATCTGTTCATGGAGATCTGATGCTTTCAGGACCCCATGGTCACCCGTTGTATGCTTTGAGGTCACTGTGTGTTAGGACAAGGTGATTTCTCAGTGCCAAGTTGGAGAGTTTCCTGCCTCCCTTACTGACATCTAAGCTGTCGCCTTCAGTATTTCTGTTCTCCTTTTACTAGGTTTCCTCTTAAAAAGCCTCCAGGGCCTGCGTGTTCCACAAAGGAGCCCCGAGTCTTCATCTCCCTTCGATCTTTCACCCATAACTCCAGTTTTATTTTCTGCTCAATAGCACATGTAAGTTTAGTTTCAAAAATACAATGCACGTAAGTGGGCGTGCATGGCTTTATGTGTTCACCCAGCTTGAGTAGAAATTTGCATTTTAACCATGCTGTTTTCATAAAGCAGAACTCACAGAATGATGAGCAGTCAGGCTCCCCAGAGGTTGTAATGGATGTAATAGCTGGATGAGTGTTCTCCAGCCAGTCTCCTCTGGCCTGACCCTTCTCTCTGATCCCTCCTGTTCATCTTTGTCACTGTCTCTGCCACCTGTCCTTGTAATGGTCTGTTACGCCTGTCTCTTTAGCTAGATTATCAGGTCTGTTAGGGCAGAGTTTTGCATTTCTCTATGTTCTGTGTGCAGAAATTTTTGATGAATGAATGCATGTTTGTTAGTTTTGTATTACTGCACTCACTCTTGGAACATTTTAAATGTCAACTGTGTGTGTGCATGCGTGTGTACGTGTGTATGTTCCTTTCTTGATATCTTTTCCTGATACCTTAGAATGACACTGACCTATATATGGCAGCTACCACTTGAACAGGTAAATGAGAAGTTGACATTCAGCTACTCTGAATTAATTGACATTGAAATAGACAGAAAGCACTGAATTTCAGTGATATTATTTTGGATATAAAAATAATATTGTTAAAAATATTAAAACTAAGTTATTTCATTTTTAATTATTTAAATTGTTTATTTCCTCTTACTTTACTTGATGTGGTTTCCAGACAATTTAAAATTGCATACAGTGGCTGACATCATATTTCTATTGGACAGCGTGACCTTAGAGAATTCTTGCCTCTTTCCAATCACATCTGCAAATATTCTTCACCTTCCTGGGAGTAAATAGCTTGAGTCTGGAAGTGGAAACTTATTTCAAGGAGCAAAGTCGCTCCTGACAATATGTTTTATTCCCCTGGACTTCAACTCCCTTGAACAGTTTCTTTGCTTCCAGTTCTCTGGTAGGAGGATGCCATGGAGTTGCAAATACTAGTGGTTCAATCCTGCTTGAGCCAAGACATCATTTCTGTGAGTACCAGGTCTATAGCCGAGGTTCTTTTCATTCCGGTTGGCTGAGCAGGTGTTGTTCCTAAGCCCTAAAATCCCTGTTCTGGTACAGCTTCATAAGTGGTTGGCAGGCTTGAAAAACTTAGAGGAGGATCGCTGCTTAAAACACACAGCTGTGCCCTGAGCATGTGCCCTTGGGTATGCGGCTCGGGGTGACCGCCAGGAACACCAAGGGCTGTCAGGAGCTGGGAGGCGCTGCTTCGTGACCTGAGTGCTGGTTATGTGGAGACAGTCACTTTGCGATGACTCACCCGACATTACAGTCGTGATTTGCTTTCTTTTCTCTAGGTAGGTTTAAGCTTCCTAAACTTTTTTTTTTTTAATATAGTAATACACACAGATTAAGAGCAAGGCTTGCAAAAATATACTAAGGAGAAAGTCTTCTGAAAATAAGTCTGTAGGACAAATTTTTAAAAAATCTTCCATTGTTTTACTTTTTAAATGTGCTGAATGCAAGTAAAACAAATAAAGCATTTCCTTTCTTCTTTTTTAAAGATTTATTTATTTAGGTATACAAGAGTGGGGTGCAAGCCAGGGGTACAAGGGGTGAGAAAATTCTCCAGTGACAGTGGGGAGCAGAACAAGCAGATGTACTGAAACACACTGCTGTGGGGTCTTGGCCATCTATCCGTGGCCACGCCCTTGTCTGAGCCCCGCCCCCTGAGTGTGGGTGGAGCCTAACCAATGGAACACAGAATGTATGTGATTGTGTGCTGGTGGTAACTGAACGTGAAATGCAGCTTCAGACTCTTATCTCCCTTGCTGACTTGGAGGAAACAAGATCTATCTTAGGGAGCCTGGTCTGGGAAGGACTCCCTCTGTGATGTCCTTCCAGAAGAAAGTAAAATGGTCTGTCTTAAATCACAAAAAGCTGAGTTCTGCCATCAACCTGAGAGTATGAAGCTGATCCTTCCCCACTGGAGACTCCACTGTGACCACAACTCAGCCCATGTGATGGGGGTGCAGGTGGTGGCAGGGTCTTTTTCTGTGCCGTGCATAGGAGCAGGAATAAGAATTCCTGCAGTAGGAATTTGAGCCTGCTGAGTGGCAGCTGATTCCTGGGGACACACCAGACACCTCCACTCTCTCTGGTCTCAGTCTCTAGGAGGCCCAACAGATCCTCAGTGTTTCCGAGCTGTGCCCCAAGAAAATCCAGAACTGCAACCAGTTGAAGGTGAACGGTCAATCTGCACGTGGCCTATTCTACCTGCAGTCAAGTCTGGTCCAAGTGAAGGAGTACCTGGCTGAGGAATTCAGAACCCAGGCCCTCGAGGACAGAGAAAGAACCCAGAATATGACCTCTCAGCCTGCCCCGTTCTACCCTATCCCCTCTTATAGTTTGGTAATTAATGTCTTTTCTGCAAAGAGAAAAGAAAGGCATATTTTCACTTCCCACCCCAATTTCCTAGGTCAGAAGCTCCAGCAATGTGTATTTTAACAAGTCCTCCAGTGACTCTGATGCTTGGTAGAGACTGAGAACTAGAGGCTGAAAGAACAGCATCTTGAGTTATGTTTGTGCAGTAAAAATGAGCACACCAACTGACCTAAACTAAGGTTGACTGTGTCCGGCTCAGTGCTGGCTCATCGTTAAGCACTTTATGTGCCTTACCTAGGCCAGAGGCTCTTACCTTAAAATGTTAGAACAATAAGGACATTAGAACAATGAGCATCTTTTTTTTTTTTTTTTTTAAATTATTGATGCTTGGGCCCAACTCCAGAAAAACAGGATGAAATGGCCTGGTGGAGAGCCTGAAAATAGGCTATTTTTAAACACTTCCCTGGGGATTCTGATTTACAGGGGCAGGCGAAAAGCACACCTCTCACCCCTGACATCTTGTAGCTGAGTGGCTGCCACTCCAGCCATGATTTCTGTACTAGTAAAATGTGGATGATGATTCCTACCCTTTTGCTCTCCAAGATTACTATGTGGAATAAATGAAATAAAAAATAAATAAAATAAAAAATGTGAAATCTTATAACTACTCCAAACTGTGAACAAGATGAACTTGAATGCCCAGCTGCAGTAGAGAGAGAAACCCCAGATTGGGGCAGGCAGTGTGGGGTGCCGCTCCGCTCCTAACTCCCTCTGTCTCTGACTCTGCTTGGATTGACAACTCCACCTCCTCACACCACAGAGACCCACCTCACCCAACCATCCTCTCCCCACTTCCACTGACTCAAGTTCAGTGCTGTGTAACAGACTCAGCAGAAGATCAGGACAACTTGAAAGACTAAAGTGGTGGAGCAAACACCTTGAAACTGCTGGAAAGCTGTGCACCACTCCCCCCTCTGGGGATGGTGCTACCCTCTGTTCTTCCTCCCCTGGGCCTCCAGGCACCCACCTCCCAGCTACCCTTTTCCTGCCCTCCCTGGCTTTGAGTCCCTGACTTACTACCTCATGCCCCTCCAGCCTTCACTGGCATTTTGCTGTCTCTTGGTCTCTTTTCTTTCTGTCTTTCCTTTTTTAAAGATTTTTATTTATTTATGCATACAGAAATGAGGTACAAGCCAGAGGTGTAGGGGTGGTGAGAGGATTCACCAGAGACAGAGAGGGGAGCAGAACAGGCCAACTAATGAAATACACTGCTGAGGGGAGCAGCAGGCAGGTCAGGAGAGGTCCGCCACGCCATGTGGGTCACCTCCGGGATGGGGATCAAACTCACAGTGAAGCGGCTGTGGCCATATTGCAGTGCTATGTCCTTACCGGCTGTGTCACCAGGGAGGGCCGTATTGACCTCTTTTCTGTCCCATCCTTGCTTTGTCCAGAAGGATAACTTGTCTGAGACATAAATTTCTCCTCAAGAGGTTTGCTAAACAAAGATACTTGTCTCCCAGAAAAGGAATCTTGCCCCATGTGAACCTGCTATAAAAAGTACTGGGAACTGGACCCCTCCCTGCTCTAGCAGACAAGAGACTAAAGTCCTCTGCATAGATTCGAAGTGTGAAACAGCTTTGCAAAATCAGATGCCTGCGGGAAAGTCGGTCTTTTCGCCTTCACTAACCTCACCAGCTTTTCCATCTCCACAGAACATGTTTTTTAAAGGAAGAGATTAAATCCCTTCCTTGTCTTCCTCTGTGCATAGGTAGCATCAACATATCTTTAGGTCAAAACAACTTAAAACCAGAAACCCTCCCACAATTACATTTTTATTGTCAGTAACTCACTGTTCCTATTATATAATTAAATTTAAACTGTGGTTATAGAAATTGTTCTCATAGAGTAAAATCTCTCAAACTGTTCCTGCATTTTTTGTTTTGTTTTGTGTTTAAAGATTTATTTATTTATGCATACAAGAACTGGCGTATAGGCCAGAGGTGTAGACCTGCTTCCTGGCTTTGAAACCTCCCTTTGATTAGCTAATAAGCTTTTAACTGTCATTGAGATTTTATTTCTAGTTAGCACCTGTTTTTTGCTTTTTATTTTTCTTCTCCTCACCACTTAAACAGAACTACTAACAGCACTGACTTTGGAAGTAGGTGATCAGGGTTCCTATCTTGGATTTCCCCCTTGCTGGTAGCTAAACTATGGGTTATCTCACTCCTTGCTACTCTAACTGTGGTCTACAAACCAGCAGCAGCAGCATCAACTGGGAGCTTATCACAAGTTGCAGCTGCACAAGCCTACCCCAAGCCTCATGCATAAGGATCTGCATTTTAACAAGAACTTCATAAGAATCATGTGCTTCAAAGTCTTAGCATCCTGTTATAATTTCGCTAAGCCTCAGTTTCCTCATTTGTGAAATGGACATATCTCACTGGGAAGGGCACTATGAAAATTATAGGAAACAATGTATGCAAAACATAAGCACAGTGACTTGGAGAGCCTTCAATAATGATAGCTAATATTTTATTAGTTTTTTTTTTAAAGATTGATTTATTTGTGCATACAGAACTGGGGTGCAGGCCAGAGGCTCAGGGACGGTGAGAGGCTTCACCAGAGACAGAGTGGGGAACAGAACAGGCAGATCGACGAAGTACACTGCTGAGGGGAGCAGCGGGCGGGTCAGGAGAGGTCTGCCACGCCATGTGGTCACCTCCGGGGCAGGGGGGGATCAAACTCATGCGGAAGTGGCTTAAGCTTCTCAGTGCAGTGCTTTAACCCGCTGCGCCACCAGGGAGGGCCTATTTTATTAGTTTTTAACTGTAACAGTTCTGTGCCTACTAAGGCTTGGTGTTCTAGCTCAAAATAGAAACTAGCAGGAGCTGAGACCCTCAAGGTGTAGTGCTTGCTCTGTGCTGGGCAGATGTAGAGTGGGTAAAGCAGGCAGAGATCTGAAGAGGAAGGGGAGAGATCAACCTGGTCCCTGCAAAGCCAAAGACTGAGATTTGCTATTTAGGTTCTGCAACCTTCAGTCTGAGTGACAGGGGGGAGGGAGAGGTAGGAACAAATAGCACTGGATCAGTGAGTGCACTGCATCCTCTTGCTGTGATGTGTTTAGTCATGGCAAGAAATTGAAAACATTATTTGGTATTAAAAATGGATATGGGGGCAGTACATACAGTATAGTTCCACTTATATTAAGTTCTGGAACAGACAAAACTAAGCCAAGAGCATAGAAATCAGAATGTCAGGCCCTCCCTAGTGGCTCAGTGGGTTAAAGTACAGCACTGTGAAGTTGTTCACAGCATAGCCACTGCAGCACGAGTTCAATCCCCAGCCCCCCGGCCAAGGAGGTGATCCACATGGCACGGCAGACCTCTCCTGTCTCACCTGCTGCTTCCCTCAGCAGTGTATTTCATCCAATCTGTCTGTTCTACTCCCCACTCTGGTGAATCCTCTCACCCTCCCCTCACCGTACCTCTGGTTTTTACCTCAGCTCTGGTATGCATAAATGAATAAATCTTAAAAAAAAAAAAAAAGAAATCAGAAGGCCCTCCCTGGTGGCGCAATGGGTTAAAGCACAGCACTGAGAAGCTAAAGTCACTTCAGCATGAGTTCGATCCTGCCCTGGAGGTGACCCACATGGCGTGGCAGACCTCTCCTGACCACCCACGGTTCCCCTCAGCACTGTACTTCGTCGGTCAGCCTGTTCTGCTCCCCACTCTGTCTCTACTGAATCCTCTCACCACACCTGTACCTTTGGCTTGTACCCCAGTTATGTATGCATAAATAAATAAATCTTTAAAAAAAGAAATCAGAATATCAGTTGCTTTGGAGAGGGTAGGGGATATTGACTGGAGAGGGGCTCGAGGGAACTTTCTAGGAGAATAGAAATGCTCTGGATCTTGATTGTGCTGTTAGTCAAAACACATCCAAGTGTACACTGCATGTATTTCAGTAAATCTGCCTGGTCTGCTTTCTATTCTGTCTCTGGTGAATTCTCTCACTCCCCACCCTCAGCTTCTCTGGGCTACATCCCAGTTCTTTTATGCAAAAGAAAAAAAGAAAAAGAAAAATATCCACTATAATAATTAGCCACATTTAATTAAGTCATGTGAAACAGAAGTTAGGAATGAAGGGAGACCCTCTCTTCCCTCTGTTTTCTCAGTTTGGGAATAAACCAGACTACCAACAGTGAAGGACCTCTAATACAAGACAAGGAACTAAAACTAATACCAGGCAAAACTGGGGTGCCCCAGGACCTCAAACTGGTAAGAGGAAAAACTCATGCCGCCCCTACTAAATGTTCATGCTCATCCATGCACATAGGAGCAAAGTAATCAAACTCTGTATGTGCAAAGACCTTTAAGCAGTGAAAGTTTCAAAGGGAATAGAGAGAGGAAGAAGAGGCATGGGGTGAGAAACAGATCCCCAATCAATCTCTAAAATTAGCCAACCCCTCATGGGCAAGTGTTCAGCAAACAGGCTAGGCCCAAAGTAGAGCAACGAGGCCCAAGAGCAGAGCAACTAGAACAAATCCACTCCTGGTAGAAAACATAAGAAAGAGGTTGAGTAGGGCCCAAAGGGTTGGCATAAAAAGGGAGAATTAAACTTCAAATTGTGCCAGCCAAGCTGAATCTACCACAAGGTCAAGATGGCAGCTGCCATAGTCCCTCAAAAGAGCAGGATCTTGTCACTTGCCAAAGAGTTAAAGTTGAAAAAAGAAGGGCAGGGCCCTCACCAGTGGTACAACCGCTTCAGTGCAAGTTCAATCCCCAGCCTCGGAGGTGACCACATGGCGTGGCAGACCTCTCCTGTCTCACCCACTGCTCCCCTCAGCAGTGTACTTCATAGATCTGCCTGTTCTGCTTCCCATTCTGTCTCTGGTGAACCCTTTCACTGCCCCTGCACCTCTGGCCTGTACCCCATTTCTGTATACATAAATAAATAAATCTTTAAAAAAAGAAAAAAGAAGAGCAAGAGCACCTCTATGTTTGGTATCTTAAGTCTAACAGGGCAATTCAGGTCCACCCCTAGTTCCCAGCAACCCCCTCTTCTCCCCGTGCAGAGATGGGGAGTTAGGGAGATGGCATTTATGTCCATGCCTCTGTGACTATGTCATACAGCCATTTCTTATACCTCTGTCCTCAGCCCAACCTTACCAGTCACCCACCATCTGTGGCCATTGTAGACAAAGCCGAAAACCAGTGTGGACAGCAGCGGGGTTGAAAATCCTCTGTTAGACATCCCCAGAGATCTGGAACTGACTGTCTAGCAATACTGCACAATGGCTCCCGCATCTCAGTGAGAAGGGGCTTTAGAGCCATCCACTCAAATAGTTTCTCTTTACGCGGACTCATGTCCCAGGTCACATACCTGTGGCTTCTTTTTGATCCCAACTATTATGCCACAGCTTCCACTGGGCTTATGGAGGGGAACAGGCTCTCCCCAGCACCCCCGTGGATGGGAATAGCTTTCAGGGAATGTGTCACCACACAGGGCGTGGTGCTTGCTCTTTTCAGGGTTAGTGCTTTGTCCATAAACTTGGCCTTTGGCAAATACCACCAGTCTGCACTGGTCTATCTTTCAGGTCTGTACTGAAATACAGGCCTGAAGAGGACCTCTGAATCCCTGCCCTCCTTAGTCCGTGTCCTGGACCATCTCCTGACCCCTAAATACACTGGAGGCTATACTTCAACTTAACACAGACTATTCTCCACATTTCCATCCAGAAACCACTCACTCAGCCTGTTTTCAATGTGAATCTTGACTCCAAAAAGAGAGTTTTCTCCCTTTAAATCTTTATTTCCTATTTCAGTATTAACCTTTTTCTCAGAGATCCAGCAGTAGATGGCTATTCTTTCAGGGGAAACCCTACTTCCGCCTTCAGCGGGAAATACCCCAGAGGATGGGTGGATTATTCAGGCTATACACACGCGCACACACACACACACACACACACACACAGACTCACTTACTCACTCCAGCCTACAAAGAGAAAATGTGGTCTTCAGTGGTTAATGACAGAGCCAAGCCGACACCAGAACATAGATCTCCTGCCTTCCAGGCCAACTCTAGTTTCTTTGATTGGAGCTGAAATACTCTGCTTGGATTCCACTGCACACTCTGCAAGCCACTTAATGTCTCTGCAGCTTAGCTTCTTGACAGTAATTGGGGACGATAATAGTTACCTACTTCATAGGGATATTCAGTGGCTCAATTAGAAAAAGCTTCTATGGTGCTCGAGTCCCATTATTAGTTGTAATAGTATGTCTGTCGGTATTGACCGAGCTTTTGGCTGGGTAGAAAATGTTTTTTCCAAGGAGGAACCATAAAAACCAAATTTTAGTTTCTTTTGGAAAAACAGAAACAGACCTCAAAAAGCTTCAGTGTTTCCAAGCCCTCCTTATCAATGGACTATTAAGGCAAGATGTTGGTGTGAAATATTCAAGTGAGAAATTCCTGCCTCACAAGGTGATTCTGAGTTGATAGCCATGGACAAACAAAAGTGTTTGCATTGTGCAGATTCACAGACATCAAATTAGGACAAAAAAGGGGTTACTATGAAGCTATCCACAGCCACTGCAGCGTGAGTTTGATCTCTGGCCAGGGAGGTGACCCACATGGCACACCAGACTTCTCCTACCTCACCCGCTGCTCCCCTCAGCAGTGTGTTTCAGTCGATCTGCCTGTTCTGCTCCCTCCTCTGTCTCTGGTGAATCTCCTCACATCCCCTCCCCACACCAGTGGCCTGTACCCCAGTTCTTGTATGCATAAATAAATAAATCTTTAAAAAAAAAAAAGAAACAGGAGTAGGGAGAGATAGGCTATCTATCTTAGGTGCTTAGAAATAAAGTTAGAGGCCCTCCCTGGTGGCGCAGCGGGTTAAAGCACAGCACTGAGAATCTAAAGCTGCTTCCGCATGAGTTCAATTCCCGCCTGCCCCGGAGGTGACCACATGGCGTGGCAGACCTCTCCTGACCCGCCCCTGCTCCCCTCAGCAGTGTACTTCGTCGATTTGCTTGTTCTGTTCCCCACTCTGTCTCTGGTGAAGCCTCTCACTGCCCCTGAGCCTCTGGCCTGTACCCCAGTTCTGTATGCACAAATAAATAAATCTTTTTTTAAAAAAAAAGAAAAGAAAAGAAATAAAGTTAGAGTTGTCTGGGTAAAATTCATATTCAATGTTTGAAAGTAGTGCTCTGTCTTAGTCAAGATACAGGATAAGCATGGAGATTTCCCAAGCCCAGGGGCTATTCAAGACAGGTAGTTTCTGTCACATACCATACAGTCCAGAGGTGGTAACTTAGGGATAGTCATCAGATCATTGCTTGTGAGATTGTCACCATCTCCCATTGCTAGAAAGGGAAAAGGAACTGTTGATAGACAAAACTGAGGGGCATCCTTGGACCCACAGACCTGCATGCTTTAAATGGGTTCTGCCACCTGCTGCATAAAAACAAAGCTTATTCTTAGTGTTTAAGAGTTTCAATAGAAAGGAATTTCAATAGAATTAGTGTGCAAAGCACAGAGAGAGAAGAAAGGATAATAGTTTCCCACACCAAAGTTACCCATACCCTCATAGGAAAATGTTCAGCCAATCAGGGTTGGTTCAAAGTAGGGCCACTGAGGCCCAAAGTGCATTCCTGTCTAAGGTACTTTCTGGCAAGGAATCATAAGAAAGGGACAGAAGGAACCAGGCAAGTCTGGTAGGAAAGAAGCAAAATCAAAACACAAGTCAAGATAAAGCCATTGTCAGCCTCCCCAAGTGTGGCTGTTTCTTCACACATCTCTCTGTTCCACATGCTTCTGCCATATCTTCTCTCCCAAGTCATCACTGCCAGGTTCTTGTCAGCTTCTCCTGGCTGCTCAGCTCCACCTTTCATTAGGAAGGGCAGAAACATGGAACCTCCCCTTTTTAGAGTACACTTTTACAGAACTCTAATGGAAGCACACATCCACCTTTTCCTAGGGACAAGAGCTACAATTGCTACCTGTATTATTTTCTCTTCCCCATTGGCTAGAACTTAGTCTAGTGGCCATACCAAACTGCAAGGAGAACTAGGAAATGTAGTCTTTGCCCCAAACTAGGAGTAACTACAGGAGGAAGCGCAGCCTTTCTCACCAGCCTTGACAGAGACAGGAGACTGCAAAGGTGAAATTGAAGAGTGCCCAACATCCAAGACTCTAAGAGACTCATCAGGAAAAATCAGGGGTGTGGATCTGGAATATGATTGACAAAATGAAAATCAAAAGAGGTGGTCAGCTCCTGGGGGACCATGTGAAGTCAGAGACTGACCCAGCCCATCCAGGCCTTCTAAGCTCTTTGAAAGCCCCCTTCTTAGAAAATCAAGGGTACCTGTGCCCAGAAGTCTACCCAGTGTAAGAAAACACCCAATTGGAGGCCTGAGCCTGTAGCCCTTGATCCTGACCAATAGTCAGAGACCAAAAAGGAAGGCCAAGAAGGTGCTCTCCCAGAAGGTAACATCAGTTACTTGAAGGAGTTTTTCTACATTTTGTTAAAGAAAGGAGGGGAGGACAGACAGAGGAAGAGGAGGAGGCACTTCCAACTCCACTTCAAAACCCTCTAGCTGCTCTGGGAATTTCTGGAATAATGTCATGTGCATGTTGCTTGAATGACAATCTGGTTGGTGGGAATAGACCATCCTGAGAGGGAGGAAACCTCTACAGATAGTAAGGCTTTGTAACCTGGTTGCCAGATGAGGGAAACTGACTGCTAAAATTTCTCATCAAACAGTTCTCAGATAGTTCCAAAGCCTGAGGCTTCTCTTACAACATTCATGCCTGACCCCTCCATTTGTCAAGAAAAATGCCGAGACCTGGAGAATTTACTGTTAAAGGTCATAGGATTGAACAAGAGAGAGAGAGAGAGAGAGAGGAACAGATCCAGAATAAACCCAATTACAGCAACACCAACTAACTGGTGGACCATCTTACCTAACCGCCTCCCCCACACCCCCCAACTCTCTGCCTTTCCCTGGATTATTTTGAATAAATGCCATCATCAAGTCACTTTGGATGAAGTAGAAAAGCCAGTAATTCCTTAACATAACTGAATGTGTCATCTATGTCTAACTTTCTGTATTTGTCCACACACCTTTCCCTCTTATGCCTGAATCCTTGTTCTCTCTTAGACACCGGAACCCAAGGCCTGCCTGCTCTATTGGGTTGCTATCTTCATTGTCTGTTAAGTTTCTTTTAATCTTAGACTCCTACTTCATCTGTTTTCTCTTCTTTTTCCTACACAGTTCCTAAAGGCCTGGAATTACAAGCTCCATCTTACCGGTGTCACTCATCCCCTGTGCTTCCTGATGATTGTTGCTAGATCCTGACTTGGTTTCATCCAGGTAAAATTTAGTTTCATGTATATAATTCTTTCAACAGGACATCCACCACATGGATGGCTCTGTCTGTGACATTAGTAGACTTTGGTAATTATTTTCTCCATATGCCCTATCAATAGGATTTTGTAGAATGTGATGTCCTAAACCTTTTATTCTATCTTTAATTACTGGCAGGAATACTTCTCTTGACGGAAATATCCCTCCCTCAGTCACTTGCTCTGTGGAACATCTCACATAGGAAGCTCTGCTCCCCTTACTTACCAGTTTTCAGAATAATGAATTGTTTCCTTATCATCTCTCAGAAGGACTAGAGGTATTTTTGTTTTGTTTTGTTGCTTATGAACTTGTGAATTTTTACATGTGTAACTCATTATCTTTTGTGGTTGTTTGTACCGATGCTCAAAGCACCATTTTGTGGCTAGTAGCAGCTTCTAAATGTCCAGTTCTGAGTCCTTTTGACAGCCCTCCATTAGTCTGGCATAGCTTCTGTGCTTCATAACATGTTTAGTATGTCCAGGCTTATCTTGTACATTTCTCTCCTGGGGCCTGGAATCAGTCATTGCCTTAAAAAGTCTAAATGTTTAGTTTCTTAATAATAAATGTTATTTAGACACCACAATCTGGGTAGTTTAAACCATTTTTGAGAAAACCTTTCTTTTTAACTTGAAAAGCTTTGGGAAGGTCTTTTTTTTTTTTTTTAAAAGATTTATTCACTTGTGCATACAGAACTGGGGTACAGGCCAGAGGCTCAGGGGCGGTGAGAGGCTTCACCAGAGACAGAGTGGGGAACAGAACAGGCAGATCGACGAAGTACACTGCTGAGGGGAGCAGCGGGCGGGTCAGGAGAGGTCTGTCACACCATGTGGTCACCTCCGGGGCAGACCGGAATCGAACTCATGCCTAAGCGGCTTTAGATTCTCAGTGCTGTGCTTTAACCCGCTGCGCCACCAGGGAGGGCCGGGAAGGTCATTTTAATTCAATAACTAAATCACAAAGTTGAACAGAGTGTGTTCTAGAACAGCACTGTACATTGCAACTTTCTGCACGGATGAGCTTTGTCCCTTTTGTCTGAGCTGTCCTCTCTGATCCCACCAGCTACACGCACCATCGCGAGGGTGGAATGTGGACAGTGCAACTGAAGAACTGCATTTTTTTTTTCAATTTCATTTTAAATTCTGTTAATTTAAAATTTAAATAGTCACACGAGATTAATTGAATACTTATAGAATAGTACAGGAAGTCTAGAATCTAATGATTAAATCCCACAGTTGCATCCTTCCCTGCTGGGGGCAGGATTGACAGGAAATGTTCAGAGAAGTCACATACTCACACCACAGGATGGCTGGGAAGGCCATGACCCTCCTAGGCGACTGCTTTCTAGGTTAATTGCTGATTTGTAGTGAGAAGTCTTAATGCTCCATGTCTATCATTTATGATGTAATCAATAATGTACTCAATTATCCCAATAATTTTCCAGAGTTAAATGTTTGTCCCCGATTTTACCAGTGGGGAAACCAAGGCTCTCAAAGGCCTGCAGCTCGTCATGCAGCACACACTGGGCCACGGCCTCCAACCTGTACCCTTTCTCCACCTGTCTCCCTCTGTGGCCGGCGCTTGAGCAGGAGGCTCAGCGGGAAGATGGCCCAAGCAGACAGGCCGTCCTTCTGGAAGATGGCCCAAGCAGACAAGCGTCCTTCCCACAGGCTGCCCTTGCTCTCACTCAGGGGGTGTGTTTCCAAAATGTTGCTGGCAAGTAAGTTGGAGGGTTTGGCCAGTCTGAAATATCAAGCTATTTAGAGGTTTCAAGACCAGGCAGCGTAGGTTAAATAAGGTTAAAAGTTTGTCAAGAGTGGAGGTCCAGAGAAAAGAATAAAATATTTAAAAACTCATGGTTAATGTCATGTTTTTCTTTATCCAAGGTTTTTTTGTTAAAAAGATTTATTTATTTATTTATGCATACAGAGCTGGGGGTACAGGCCAGAGGTGGAGGTGGGTGTGGGGTGTGAGAGAATTCACTGGAGACAGAGGAGGGAGCAGAACAGGCAGATGGACTGAAATACACTGCAAAAGAGAGCAGTGGGTGAGGCAGGAGAGGTCTGCTGGCTATGTGGGTCAGCTCCCTGGCCAAGATTTGAACTCAGGCCACAGTGGCTGGCAATAGCTTGATAGTGCTGAGAATTTTAAAACCCTGCATCACCAGGGAGGCCCCCCTTCCCATACATTTTTGCCATTAAAATATTACAACTCTCTTTCTGACTTTCCATTTAATTGATGAAGCAGAAGTTCAATGAGATGAAGCAACTTTCAAATGTTACATAGCTCATATGCAACAGAGCCAGCACTTGATAACACTACAAAGTAGAAGGTCGTGAGGGTGGGAGAGTTGCACTTGTGTATTATACCAGGTGTCCTGCATGGACCTATTCCTTTTCAGTGCTCAATAAATAATGTAACTAAAAAAAAATGAGGGCCCTCCCTGGTGGTACAGTGGGTTAAAGCACAGCACTAAGAAGCTAAAGCCACTTCCGCATGAGTTGGATCCCCGCCCGGGAGGTGACCCACGTGGTGTGGCAGACCTCTCCTGACCCACCTGCTGCTCCCCTCGGCAGTGTACTTCATCAATTGGACTATTCTGCTCCCCACTCTGCCTCTGGTGAATCCTCTCACCACCCCTGCACCTCTGGCCTGTACCCCAGCTCTGTATGCATAAATAACTAAATCTTTTTTAAAAAAACGAATGAACGAATGAGGAACGACTCGAACTCCTGTGTTCTCAAGAACTTGTTGGATATCTTCCTCACTTCCGCTGCACTCTTCCAGCACCGTGCTCTTTGCCATATGAACCAGGGGAGGCATTAGCACTAAGCACTGTGCAACTCCAGCAGAATAAGTCAGACCCAGATTGATTTCTGGTGGGAAGAGGAGGTCCACACAGGACTGTGTGTGTACACATCTGTATCAAGGGTTTGGGTGGAGAATGGATGAGCAGAGTGGGTCCACCCTGGGTGAGCCTGCCAGAAAGTTCTCAGACACTTTGCTGCCCTGCTTGAGGGAGCCCAGCACTGAAATTGCATGGTCCCTTAACTCTCCAGAGAGGAAAAGAAAGGAAAGCAGAAATCACGAAGAAACGGAAGTTCCCAGAGTACATTGTTTTAGAGTCTCAAACCTAAACTGAAAGTCAATAGTGTCAAAAATTTCAGGGAACTGGGAATCAGAACACAGGCTAATTCCTGCGTTACTACTGACAGGGATAGCTTTTCTTCTTTGGGCTTCAGTTTCCTTATCTCTAAAATAAACAACCTAGACTGAACCCCTGCCTTCAAACATTTAGAACTACATGTATTGGGGGAGTAGTTTTGAAGGCCATGTGGTGGATGAGTGGTGTGTACATGTCAGGGGTAGAGCAGGAATGCTACGTGCCCAATGCTTAGGGCCACACAATAAGAAATTGTTGCCCTTAGAGTCTGGGATGATAATTAGGAACCTCTTCACTGCTAAAATACTACTGTGATCTATTTTTGCCACAGTGATTTGAATCATCTAAGTAAAGTGATGAAATCAGGCTGCTGAAAATAAATAAAAAGTAATGGATATATTTTTAAATGCTTCTCCATGTACCTGCCTTTTGTTGGGATCTGTGCAGTTCCTTTACTATCGGCCCTCTCCCACGACTGCCCCAGGAGCCAGGGGCAGCTGGCCTCATGGAGGTAATGGTGCAGACACTTGGGACGGGACAGGAGAAGGCAGCACATGACCTGACTGGGACACAGCCCCTGCCCTAGCAGCATCCAATTAAGGCTGAGGAAGGACTGCAGGATGATGGACTGAGACCAGGCCACTTTTCTTAGGGTCTCTGACCTGAAGGGGTAGGGGGCTGAAATGTATGGTGAACCAGACGTCTGGGGTAGAGATGAAAAGCTGGAGATGTTACAGGACCCCTGGACCTTGCTTCCTTAACCTTCCTGTTCCTGAGCTCCCAGGCTAACAGGCCCTGGTTGGGTAATCGCTAATAAGAAACAGACTCCACCTTACAGAAAATTCCTGCTTCCAGGCAGCAATTCCAGAACCAGCTGAAACCTGATGGTTGGGCAGATGCAAATGGCAGAAGACCAACCTGAAGTGATGGGGGTCTCATTAGCATGCGAAACACACACACCTGGGTGGAGACTTAAGCTAACGGGTATGTGATTTATGGAGTATGAAACCCTTCTGCATGAGCCCCCTCCCTTGCAATCAAGCCCATAAACCAGGACGCCCACCATTCACAGGTGGAATGTGGCTGAGGGTAACTACTGCTCTCTCCTATTGTGTGATCCACAACACATGCTCCTCACTTGAAACAGTTACTGAATTTTCAAAGTTAGTGTAGGATTAACAAGTGAGAGGCACAGCAGTAAATCTCCTAAAGAACCAGGTAGAACCAAACACTGCTCAGCTGACAATATGAGGGACCAGCACGCACCAGATTGGAACGATCAATTTCCCGCTTCCCAGGAGGCTGGTAAATTTTCACAGATTCGTGGTTCCTTCCTCACCATCTGAGGCTACTTAAGCTTGTCCCTGTATCCAGATGTCAGCATCATTATCTTTTTGAGATGTAACATGTACATAGAGAAGCAAAGAAAGCCTAAGTGGCTAGCCCCTAGAACACCTAGGTACCCATCACTCAGCATTCTATCTCCTGCTCCCTACCAGACCATACTCCCTGCCAAAAACGACCACTTTTTAACTTTTATCACCATAGACTGTCAAGAGAAAAGGATATGCTGAAGAACTCTACAGATAGAGATTTTGTGGGCTCCACCCCCACTCTAGACACTGAAACTACAACTCCCAGCAACACCAAAGGGTGGACTGCTGAGAGCCAAGGGTGGAACTAAGCAGCCATTTTGGGATTTGGGCTATAAATGTGGACACGTTGAGCTGAGGCTCTCTCTCTCCCTTGGTCTCGCGGCTGGTCGCTTGGCTCTTGATCGGATTTCAGTTTGCTATTGGGGTTAAGTCAGTGGAACTGGTAGGAAGCATTAGTTAACTTCTATCTCGCTCACTCTCTCTTTTCCTGGGTTGTTCCTTTTCTTTTCCCCTTGTAAATAAACCCATTATTGAATTTTGTGTGTGTGTGACTGCAGTGCAGTTGAATCTTAAGTGCACAGGTCAGGACCCACAGACAGGCAGCCCAGTTCACACTGAGTTTCCCTGTAACAAGGTCACTTAGAATTTCATGTACGTGAAAACATACTATGCACAGTTTCAGTCATCTGGCTTCTTCATTCACTCACACCCACCTGACTTTCATTTGGGCTATTGCTTGTGGCAGTTCCATTGTTCCCCCCTCCCTCACTCCTCACCCCCCCCATTGCAGGGCAGTCTCAGACATGAGACTGCTATGATTTTTTATTTATCTTGATGAACATTTGTGTGGTTCACAGAAGCCATATTAAGAAAGGGTAAGAACATGAGGAGAGAAACCTCTTAAGAAAAAAATAGTCCCCTGAGGGAATGAATTTCAGCCTAAAAGACTCCATGTTAAACCACCCAAAGAAGAAAGGCACCCCATTGTCAATCTTACTTTTTTACCATCACCTGCAGAAACAGGAACTCTAGAGTGACGTGAGGTCACTAGCATGCCTTTATATTAAGATAAAGTGGTACCCAGGGTTAACTTTAGGCTCTTCAGGCAATAAATCCAGTTACTGTCTTACTATTAAAACACTAAAAACTTGGAAGGAATGCATTTGAGAAGTGGTACATCAAATACAAGATGAGTTCTAGGGGAAAGTATACAGAAGCTGTGGAAAATCTGAGTGAACACCTTTCAGAGAGAAGCAGTGTTAGGCACAGATGGTTCAGGTAGACTATGAGTCGACAGTGTAACAGTTGTCAAAGAAAACACTGCCTCATTCAGAAAGACACACAATTAGTCACCCTGAATGGTCAAGGCTGCTTTAACTGTTCTGACTAATTTCAACTTGTTTATCTTAAAGAGAAATGGGAGACACCTAGAGAATTTGCAAAAAATAGTCTCAATAATTGAAGAGATGAAAAGTGGGTCCAAGGCAAAAAGTAAATAGAGTTATAAGTAAATATAGTTTTAAGAAACAATTTTACTATTCTTAATATGGTCATTTTGGTGCAGGAAAAAATGCTGGTAGACTGTGTCATAACACTAGCTTTAGTTGTGTCTGAACACTCCTATGGATATGTTTGAACTAAAGAAGAGGACAGAGTGCTGCTACCCCAAAACTTGACTTATTTGGGGGCAAAAGCTTGATTTCAGGGCAAACTTGGAAGATGACTTGAAGTAGCTTGGGGTGTTTATATCTAAACTCTGTGAGGGACTATTCCAGGAACAGACAAATCCCCTTCTTTTCATTGGAAAATGCAGAAGAACCTTTGCTTTGCCCCAGTAAACTCCCTAAATTTCCCCTTTCCCCCTCCCCTCAACCTCTCTTGTTCTAACTAAACCATTTAAGATGGCATCTAAAGCCTGTTGGGTGAGTTACTCAGGCCTACTGGTCTCTCCCATGTACACAAGGAGGTATACATGTTAATATTAAACTTCTGCTTGGTTCTTCCTCTTATCAGTGTCTAAAGCTGGCTTGATTACTTGCCAGCCTAGAATAACCCATAGGGGGACAGGATGAGTTCCTTTGCACCCTAACAATATCTGTTGCCACCTCCATGGTTCCATGACAGTGTCCACAAACACTTGAGCTCGCTTTCCTCTGTGCATATTACAGATAGAACATGGTGAAGGAGAGGTGCCATTATAAGTCCCAGTGTGCCGTCAACAGGACTTCCAGTTGGAACCAAGCTACAAAACCAGGAAGGAAGATGAGCACTCTTTCTTGCTTTTTTGGCTCTGACTAGCAGGCTGGTATTGCTGAAAGGAGACACATGGACATGTCAAGACACTTGGAAGAGATTCTTAGAAGAGATGCATGGGTGAGAGATATGTGGAGAGCTGTTCTTGATCCTTGGCAGAGACAATGGCAGCCAATATCTTGACCTCATTGTGGATTATGTGGGATACATTGAATCTAGACTCTTTCCTTCTGTCCCTGCTCTCTGGGATTTGCCTAAACCTTCTCTTGTATT
Source organism: Condylura cristata (assembly GCF_000260355.1). Lineage (NCBI taxonomy): Eukaryota > Metazoa > Chordata > Mammalia > Eulipotyphla > Talpidae > Condylura > Condylura cristata. Next base: position 43,418,081 of record NW_004567105.1, read on the forward strand.
TACTTGCCTAAAGTTACCTTAGGCTTGTGGTAAACTTCATACTGATTCTGTTGGGGTGGGATTTTCCCACAGGGCTGACTGACGCTGTTGGGTGGGTAATTTGGGGAGATTGAAAAAATCTTTCACACTTAAGAGTCTGCTTCCTTTGCCTTTGTGAAGATGACAAAATCACTTTTAAAAATTGCACCCCTACACAGTTTGAGGGTCTCTGGGTACCCCTCAGTTGCATGCTAATGGGCATACAATAGGATTGTACTTTCCTGCCGCTTGAATGCAGGAGGCACATGGTTTGCTTGACTAGAGACATGAAAGCACAAGCATATGCTTAGAGAAGAGTCTTTAAAAGCCAGTGTGATAGCTCTGGTCCGCACCCCTTCTTATCCCCCACCCTCCAACCCTCACTGCTAAGGTTCCAGGTGGTTGCTTTAGCAGCCTAGGTTCTAAAAGGGAAAAAGCCAATCCTTGACAGACATGTATGTGGACAAGAAATAAATGGCTGTTACTTTAGGTCCCTGGATGTTGAGATTGTTTACTTGCTCAGCACAGCCTAACCTAGCCTGACTGACTTTGTTGTTCACCAGGCTCTCTGAAATGGACTCTTAATTTGCTCTTTGACTTTCGGAATCCTTATCCAGAACTCAAAGTCAAGGGTAGACAAAAGAAACCACTCCATCAATTCTTTCTTGAGAATTTCAACCCTAAGAGACGCAAAAACAGCTGGCACTTCATGCTGGAAGTAAGAGAACTAGGGGATAAATAGGACTGTGGACCATGTTAGACCAGAGGCCAGGAAAATGCTGACCCGAGGGAGTAGCAAATGAGGGGCTTAGGAAAGGGGAGACTTAGAAGGCAGCCACTATCTAGTCCCAATTTTGACTTTCAGTCACCATATAAGGCTAGTTAGTTGTCTTTGCTTGTTTCCTGTCTTTAGCCTCTGCAAGATCCCCATAGACTAACACTAAGTCCCAAGAACACAAACCTTTCTCCTGACCTAGTCCAGGGTGTTTCAAGAGCCCTCATGAGAACAAAATAGAAACAGGAGCAGGAAATTAGTAGTAATTGCTATCACTAACTATTCTAAGTTCTTTCAGCATACTAACTCAATGACTTCACACCACAGTAGTATGAGGTACATGCTTTTAACATCCTTGCTTTTACAGATAAGGAAACTGAGGCACAAAGAAGTTGAGAGACTTTTCCCAAACCACATCACTATGAAGTAGCGTCTGGCTTTAGAGTCTATTTTAAATCATTCTCTGCTAGAATGACCTTTCTCGTATTGCAGTGATGTTTTGTTACTTAAGAATTTTAGAACTTTTGCTTTAACAAGTTCAAGTTTATTTATTTTAGGTGTGTGTAGAATAAATGAAAGTTAGTTTGGCTTTTGCACCTCTGGTCTTTGTGACCATCACCTGCGGCCCTGAACTCAGGAGGCCCTTGGGAGTGTGGGCCTGGGGCACACTTGCCTGAAGGTGGATGCCTGGAGTAGGCGTAAGTGTGAGCCTGGAGGCTGAGGATATAAGGGCGGAGTCACACTGAGGATGGCAAGAAGACGGCAGAGGGACAGCTACAAGAGGACAAGAGACTAAAGAGCCACAGGACCACAAGATGACGCAAGAGGTAACCCAAAGGGAGAGTAAAGATTTGCTAGGTGCTGGGGCTCTCTGCCCTCTCTGTGCCTGGTTGCATGGTTGCACTACAGTGCCCTAGAGACTTCTTAAAATGAAGTATTGTCTTTCAGAAATGCATGCAAAATCCATTTTATGGATTATTTTTTGTTATAGAAAAGTTCAGACTTACACCAAAGCCGAGAAGGTAATACAGTAATGTATCACCCAGTTTCAACAATGATCAATTCACATCCAACCATGCATTAGCTATCTATATATTGCCACTTCCTGCTCTTCTCATTATTTGAAGCAAGTCCCAGATTTCTTTAAGTATTCTTACACCCTCTTTATTCTCCCTCTCCCACTCCCTTTTAAACTCCTAAGCTTCACTTTGTTTGTTAGTGTACACTAGTTGTTATGAGTATTTACTTTGCCCAGTCACCCCATGTAAATGACTGGTATTTGTCTTTGTCATGCTGATTTGCTTTGCTGCATTATAATTCCCTCGAACCCTTCCATTTTTGCTGTAAATGGAAACATGCCATCTTTCCTTACGGCTGACTAATAATCCCTGTGTGGATATCTCTTAAATCTTATCAATGCTATTTTAATTTTAGAGCAGGGGTTAGCAAGCTATGACCACTGATCCAAATAGTTTTGTATAGCTTGGAAGCTATAAATGGTTTTTACTAATGACTGATAAAGTGCACACTGCATGAAATTCAAATTTTAGCGTTAATAAATAAAGTTTTATTGGAACACAGACATCCATTTGTTTCTTGTCTCTGGTGGCTTTCATGCTACAAAGGCAGATGAATGTTTGTAACAGAGATTATATCTGTATGGGCCATTGACAAGAAATATGACCTATTTGGAGTCTTTTGAATCTGGGTTAACTAAACAAAGCCAGAAGCCTGCTGCAGACTGGGTCCCAGGCATGCCCTGGCATGTTCAGAGCATCGACCTCAGGGAAACCCAGCTCAACTAGGACCGAATCTCAGCCAATCACCAACAGAACTGCAGTGACTAAAAATCTGAGACATTAAGCAGATCCAGCCTCCCTTTGCAAGTGCTCCCCATTCTGGGCAGCTTGCGCACAGAACTTCAGTGTGTCTTGGGCCAGCATTGCTCTGGCTGCCAGCTTAGTAATGCTCCCAAGTAAACCCTTGCGTTTTCCTTCCCTCAGATCTCATTCATTTTGAGATGACACCATAAAACTAAAAATATTTACTTTCTGTCCCTTTATAGAAAAGCTGCTGGCTGCTCTTCTACAAGGAGACTTATTCATGTATTCCTTTGTTTTTTAAAAACCAATAAAAAGGATAACAACCTATATTGTTTTGTTTTAGGGAAGAAATAGTGCTGAGAATGTCAAATATACCAAGAGTATAAAAAAGAATGCAAGTTCCACCAACAGAGGTACCCATTTCTAACATCTTCATCTGTCTTCTCCAGCAGCAATTGACAAAATGAAACCAGCTGTAGTTTCAGGTAAAAGTAAGTATTATCTTTCTGGTGCCTGATCAGAAGAGGACTGCAAACAAAAGTCAACTGTATCAGGGAGATGATGTGAGAGGGTCTCAAGGAGGCCACCGAGGGTCTTAATTGAGATAAATTTTATTATAAACTTCATATTGCATCTCCAAACTCATCCGAGTGGAGGACATTGTAGCAACCATTTACCATGGAAATGAGAACTGATATTCAAAGTGTGAATCCTGACAAGTTCCAAAGAGAAAGAAATAACAACCTTAAAAAGTGGACTTAAAGCAGCATTATTCACAATAGCCACAATGGTAGAAACAGCTTAAATGTTCTGTGCAGATGATGGATAAGCAAAATGTGGTATAAACATTCAATAGAGTATTACCCAGTCTTCAAAAGGAAGGAAATGCTGCTGCAACATCAGTGAACCTCAAGGATGTTATACTAAGTCAAATCAGTCAGCCACAAAGGGGCATATGCCATGTGATTCTACATATATGAAGTAACTAAAGCAGAGTAGTTAAATCATAGAAGCAGAAAATAGAATGGTTATTGCCAGGAGGAAATGATGAGTTAGTGTTTAACAGATACAGAGTTTCAGCTTGAAAAGATGAAAAAATTCTGGAGAATGGTTATACAACAATGAAAATATACTTAATACTATCATACATTTAAAAATGATTTAAACGGTCAAATTTATGCTATGTGTATTTTACCACAGTTTAAAAAAAACTGAGTTGAATCTCAAGTCGATCAAATTTGGTATTAATAAGGGTGTTCCATAAGGAAAGAAGCTGCAAAAAGATATATTAACAGGAAGGAACTCTGTGAGCCGGAAGACGTCTTAAGGCTGCATGATCAATATCACCTATAGGTGGTTACTGATGAAGGGATCATGCAGAGTACCTTGACTGGCAAGAGAGTTTACTTTCTGTGTGTGATGGTTTGGGAGCAGATCTTCCTGGGAAATCACAGATTTGCTTCTTCTAGTGCACTGATTTTATAATAATGCCAAGAAAATTGTCTGAAGAAACAAAGCGCTGACATTACTGGCATTACGAGTGCCCTGACTTTTCATTGCTTGCATGCTGCTCCCACAGCCCTGATTTCAGCAGAATCCACCTGTTGCCAACAACCGGCCTTTTGACCCTCCAGGATTGTGGCCACCACCCACGTGACCTAAAGGCTGAGTACTGGCCCAAGCTGCTGGGTGGCTTTCAGCTTCCCATGTTCGCAACCACGCATGCGCTCCATTGTGAACGGCGATATAGTCAGATTCGCCACGCAGGTGAGTTGTAAAGGCCGAGCGTGGTTTGCCGTGGGAAGTGCCCGGGACAGGCTGGCCTGCTGCATCCACAGCTTCACAAATGTCAAGTTATACATCTGGCAGGAATCGGGGTGCACGGGCCTTCTCAGACGGTAAGGCACTGCCTGCTCAGCCCCTGCAAACTTCCAACATGAAGCTACTGTGTGTGACCAACCGCTAATGGCTGATTTGCCAAAAGTGATGCTGGCATGACTGACCTTCAACTAGTATCTCCTGTGCCAGGTGGACATAAGTTATCTAAGGCCAGCGTCATTCTACTTGATCCAGTTGGCCTTTCTGTTCCATCACTGCCCAACTAGGCCATTGGTTATATACTTCTAAAATAACCCTGCCAGGGATTCCCTTCAAATGGTGGTTTCCCAAGAACCTCCAGAATCAGAGTAACACCACATGAGGGGGAAATGTTCTAATTTTGCTTTAAAAATTAGAAGTAACTAAATTCCTAAACCTTCTTACTTGGGAAATTTGAAAGGCATTGACATTGGATTCTGTTTAAAATATCAAAAGCAGGCCCTCCCTGGTGGTGCAACAAGTTAAAGCACAGTACTGGGAAGGTAGCCCCTGCTGCTTCAGCATGAGTTTGATCCCTGGCTATGGGGTTCACCCCATTTCGCCTGCTGCTCCCCTCAGCAGTGTACTTTGTTGATCTGCCTGTTGTTCTCCCTGCTCTGTTTCTGGTGCAGCCTCTCACCACTCCTGCACTTCTGGCCTGTACCCCAGTTCTGTATGCCTAAATAAAATAAATCTTTTTAAAAAATAAAATGTCAAAAGCTAATATGGCTAAGAAAGCTAAGAAACAGACAACCAGAGCCACAAAAGTAGTAAAAGTGACTATTTACTGAATCTGCTATTTATTGGCCACTTTAAATATAATTTCTGGTTGCCATATAAAGCTTTAAATCTGTTTCTTATTTTACTCATGAGGGAAGCTAAGGTTTCGAGAAGCAAAGTAATGTGCCAAAGGTCATTCAGCTATTAAGTGGCAAGCCTGATATTCAAACGCTGGAATGTTTCATTACCCATTTGGGAAATCTACATCTCAGTTTAGCTGATGTGGTAGATCCCTGTGGTTTTTGTCCCTCAACACATCCATTCCAGTTACCTTTCTTCTGCTAAGACTGCCCTGATTTTCTCCTGGAGGACCATCTTTGCCCAACTCTCACCCCAGGTGTTTGGAAGGGGCCCCATGACTTGAGCCTGGTGATCAGCGCGTGGCAGTGTGGTAGTTCCCCAAGACAGTGACTCACTCATTCAACAAATGTGTATTGAAAAGAGCTGGCATATACCGCAGAAATCAAGACAGAGGGGAGGCTACTTGGTGGAGCTTATTTCCCAGTGGGGGCAGACCCACAGTAAATAAATAACAGATATCTGGCATAATCTCAATTTACAACACAGAAAGAAAAACAAAAAACAGGGCAATAGGATAGGAGTGTAACAAGAGGCAAGGAGTAGGCTTTTCCAGAAAGGATGGCCAGTTGGATGAGAGGCAGAGGAGTGATATTGAGTCTCTTCACATTTCCACTGACTTGAACTTGGAAGGTCATGGGTCCCAACTGCTCAGTCATCTCGCCTATCCCTGAAGTTTGGGAATCAAGCCAACATGGGGAGAGAAAAAATGGGGGACAAAAGAGAGAATTGGGGTCCTGTGGATGTGTTTGAGCCCCTGAATCGTGCTCAACATCCACTTGAACATCCACTTGAAACTGGATGTTCCCTAAGCTTTCGTCTTTTGTCTGAGATGGTTTGGTGTTACTTGCGCCATAAAGAATCCTGTCTTATCTCGCTGCGTGTTCAGGCTAATCACTGCCTCCACCTGTATCTCCCTCACTGCTGGCAGGTGTGAGAAAGTTTTATAGTCAGGTGACTGAGTAGCTAGATGATAGCTAGATAGCTTGCTATGCAGTCGACGTAGAACACATGAAAGTTTATGTTTGTCCACACATGGAGAAAAGTATCAGAAAGAAATACACCCCGGCCCGCCCTTGTTGTGCAGCCATTTAAAACGTAGCACTGTAAGCAAGCGACAGCCGCTTCAATATGAGTTTGATCCCCAGCCCCCGAGGTGACCCACATGGTGCAGCAGACCTCTGCTGACCCACCCACTGCTCCCCTGAGCAGTATACTTCCTCGATCTGCCTGTTCTGCTCCCCACTCTGTCTCTGGTGAAGCCTCTCACCCCCCTGCACCTCTGGCCTGCACTCCAGTTATGTATGAATTAATAAATAAATATTTCTAAAAAAAAAAAAAAGATACAACCTACTCTAAACACAGCTAACACTCTGGGGTGAGAGGAAGGGGTATCTTTTTTTTTTTTTTAGATTTATTTATTCATGCATACAGAACTGGGGTACAGACCAGAGGTGCAGGGTAGGTGAGAGGCTTCATCAGAGACAGAGTGGGGGGCAGAACAGGCAGATCAAGGCAGTACACTGCTGAGGGAAGCAGCGGGTGGGTCAGGAGAGGTCTCCTGCGTCATACGGGTCACCTCTGGGGCAGGGATCGAACTCATGCTGCAGTGGCTTTAGCTTCTTACTGCTGTGCTTTAACCTGCTGCACCACCAGGGAGGGCCCTGGGGTATCATTCTTTAACTATCAGCTTCTGTAATGTTTACATTTAAAAATAAGCATAAATGACCTTTTAATATTTAAGAAACTACAGATTTGGATTTTGAGAACAAAGAGGGCTATGAAAAGCGAGTGGGCTGGGTTTTCCTTCGCCTACAGAGTAAGGCCTGGAAGGGTCACTCCTCAGAGAGACGTCCAGGAAAATGGTTCAAACGAGAGGCCCCCTGCCCTTTTCTCTGCAGACTCGCCCATTTTGTTCATCTAAGGAAGATGCTAAGATCTATGTGGCTCACTGTGGACCAAGAAACAAGGCCAGTTTGTTGCCCCTGGGCACTCTGCTCACCCCACATTCTGCTCATTGACCCAAGGGCAGCTCCTTGGGATTCACCCAGGACCAGGGATGGTACATGCACTTCAGTCACTGGACAGTGGCAGGCCAGAGTTTTAGCATGGAGGCTCTTTCTATTGAGAACACAGGCTTCATAAGCCTTTCGCCTTCCTGTTGAGAGAACTGTATCTTGAACTTTAGAAACCTCAACTAACACTATTACAGGTTTTTATTCTTATTTTAAAATATTCATGGGCCTCATAATTATACTCTCACTGTGCCTAAATTTTGCTTGCAGTTAGTAGATTTCTTTTTAGAGAACAACTTTGGTAATAATTTTGGAATCTCCTTTCTCTTGGTAGCTTCTATTAGAGCATGAATTGCTCCTAAATTATAATCCTAGGTGAATACTGCTTTTTTCAGAATAGTTTAAGATTCCAGCTCTGCTGCTGTTCAAAGCAAAGAATAAAATTTGATGGTAATCTTGTCAGAAAAGTCTAGAAGAGTCTACGATAGAATTAGTCTTCATCATTGCTCCTTTTACCTTAGGAAAAAATAAATTATATCTAAGTAGCTGATAGCATTTGGGCCCAAATAATGATGAAAGCTTTCTAAATCTAAAGCAATGGAAACATTCCTCTTGCATTTTGGCTTTTTAAATTTCATCATCTGGCCAGAGAAAATGAAAAGATAAGCTCCAACTTAGGGAAGTTCTAATAATCACAAATTCCAACTTTAAGGAATCTGAATTAATGGGATTTTTTCCAGATAAGAAAGAACGCCCATCCTCTCCTTCCATGGACTGTGATGCTTCTAACTTTACTTATAGGCATACAATAGAATTCCCTAGAGAAAGAATTATGGCCAGACTTTAATTCAAATCAACAGATAAAATTAGAAAATCTCTTGAGGGCAATGTCATTCATTATTTACAAATGTACATAATTAAAGGAAGTAAGTATATAGGGAAGAAAGAGCTCTGTGTCTGAAGAGGTGAGGCTTATATGTAAGTAGAATTCCTCAGAATCTCACCAGGCGCTTGCTCCAAGCACATATTTAGTCTACTCCTTGGGGAAAAATAGTTGAGGAGATATCACCTTTGCTTATCTGTGTATTGGGGAAAGAGGTGGTTACTGAGGGAGAAAAAGAAGCATGCTTACACATGATTATTTAAATAGGTAGAGTGGATATTGGCTAGACTTTTGACCGCCAGCATCTATAATGACTACCCTCTATTTGTAGAATTTCTTATTTTATGGATCATAAACTCTCATAAGAACTTGGGTCAGAACCACCTAGCTCAACTACGACTGGATTCCTGATCCTCAGAGCCTGTGTGAAATAATAAATGTTTGTTACTTTAGTTGCTAAATTTGGGGGTGACTAGTTATAAAGAAATTAAAAGCCAGCAGTAGTATATTTTTCCCAAAAATATATATAAATAAATAAGGTATATGTGCAAGAGAGAAATGTGTGTGTGTGTGTGTGTGTGTGTGTGTGTGTGTGTGTGTGCTGTGAGAGAGAGGGAGCGAGAGGAGTTAGATCAAGATGTAGATCTGCTACTCACCAGAGGGGCTCGTGGACATAGTTCAGCTCTCAGAGCAGTGACTTCCAGAGTTACTGAGATTTTGCTTACCAGCTAGAAATCCTCAGCCAAATCAACATTGCACTTGATTTTTTTCCAGTGCCAGAGGCTGTTGCCCACCAAAGCTGCCTCCCAGACTGTGTCAAGCAAGGTCTGGAGCACCCCTCCACGCTCAAGATGACAGACCTATGCCACTGGGCTCTTGTGCACGTTCTGGGGTGCTCTGTTTCAAAATCTGCAATGATCAGCTCTTCTGAGTTTTTGTTAAAACTTAGAATTATTACTTACTACTTTAGATACTCCATAGTTGGAGACTATAACAAGTATTTTGGGTTATTCAGCATGTTTTCAGATTTAATAGCAAAAACAACTGTACCCAAGATAGCACAAAATTCTTTGTCTCATCTCTTACTTCCTTCTTCCTGTTTCCTGAGAGCACCTTCCAAAGAGACTGCCAGCACCCAAGTAATTTCTCAGGCTCTGTTTTGGAGAAACCCAAATTAAGACAGGATTAAATGTGACGCTCCCCATGGACTATCTGGCTATGCTAAGTGTTTAATAATTAACATTTTTTATATAAAAAAAATCAAATCTGACCCATCCTCTGTCTCTGCCATGCTACTCTTTGAACATAGATGTGCTTACCCCAGCAATTGAACTAGAGCACGCAGGGTTACTTGCGGTCGTCGTCCCCAACACCTGGTGAAAGACACATCCACGCCGTTCTGAACTGTGGAGTCATTTGGTTAGCAAAGTCCTTCAAATTCCCCTTTCAATAATATCTGAACAAATTTAAGGACAAATTTAAGGAGTTACAACTATAGCGTTTCCCTCTCTATTTCTAGAACAGTGATCAGCCCTCTTTTACAGCACTCTCTCTCTCACTCTTTTCTTTTTTTTTTTTTTTTGGCTTGCTTGCCACTTGTCACCAGAAGGACTAATTCTGAGGCAGCTATGTTGGCAAAGACAAGAGGCCCTGACTGGGCTGGGGACATGCAACACAAGCAGAGACAGGAGAAGGTGTAGGGTGAATAGCTAGTTAGTAATAATGGGGGCCAGTGAGGAGCTTGAATACTGAGCCACTGTTTCAAGGAGCAGGCAGGATAAACCCTCTGCTTCAAACATCTCCTATGATGGGAATAAGTTCTGTATCTTCAGCACAATTTGTAGAAATTTCCTACTCATTACACTCAAATGCTGCTTTACCCCATTAATCATCTATAGGTTTGGGGAGCATCATCATTAAGAAGACACCATTCATCATCCCCACTCCTCTACTTCCCAGACAATTGGGGCATTTTATAAGACCTTATGACTATCGCGGCTCTGTTAGAGATCCCCCTCCTATGTCTTTCCAATGTCCCCCTCTATCTCTCCTTAAAGAGTTACAGAGCAACCTCAAAGGGAGATGCGATAACCTGGGTGTGAGTCCTCACCCACATGCTGAAAAAACTCAAAACAAGATCTAAGGGCAAGCATATAAAAAAAGGTTAATAAAAGAATTATTTACAACTGAAATCAAAAGAGGGATAGTAGAGAAAGCTTGAGAGAGGAATTAATAGGTCAACACATGCTAGCAGTGTGTTGTCTGACCTGGGACCCCCCAGTGCATGCTGAAGACAGGCAAAACCTTATAGGCCCAGTGGTTTTGTTTTTTTTTTTAAAGATTTATTTATGCATACAGAGCTGGGGTACAGGCCAGAGGTTCAGGTGGTGAGAGGATTCACCAGAAACAGAGTGGGGAGCAGAACCGGCCAACTGACGAAGTACACTGCTGAGGGGAGCAGTGGGCCAGTCAGGAGAGGTCTGCCACGCCATGTGGGCCACCTCCGGGGTAGGGATCGAACTCATGCTGAAGTGGCTTTAGCTTCTTAGTGCTGTGCTTTAACCCGCTGCACCACCAGAGAGGGCCCATAGGCTCAGTTTTATACCAAACATGGCTGCTTAACTCTACCCTTAGTTCCCAGTAACCTTCCCTGCTCCCTCCTTAAAAAAAGTTAAATGTCATGGTGAATTCATGGCATGATGGTACCTGGGTACCTGGGTACCTGGAATCTCTGCTATGGAGGCAGCGGTGGAATACATAAAACATCAGTGGGTGAAGTTCATTCAGGACATACTGTTCCACCCACAAAAACAAGACATGACAGCCCTGCCTGCCTGTATGTCCACAGCCGCCTCCCCTCTGCATACCTGGTTGAGAATGTTACTGGTTAATTAGAAGAGTTTTCCAGTAATAGAAGGTGACCTACAAATGAATAAATGTTATCTCCTGATCTAGTTCAGAAGATAATGATGATGGAGAATTGTCACTTAAAGTAAAACAAAGAAAATGGTGTTATGATTACAAGGATGAATAGAGACCCAGGGGAAGGAGCCTGGACCTTAGAGGTAGAAAGACCTGAGATGGAATCTGCCTGGCAGTTCCTTGCTGTGTGTCTGAGTAAATTGTTTAATATCTCTGGACCTCCATTTCTTCAACATTATAAATGAGGAAAATTGTACTATGCAGACTTTTTTTTGTCTGTCCCAAAAGGTCCAACTTCAGGTAGTAACATTTCTACTTTATATGGTTCTGGTGTCTGTTGTAGCAATGTTCTGAGTTGTCATTCTCCTGTCCTCAGCCTGGGCATGTGAAACAGGAGGGTCCTTTCTTAAGATTGTTCTAGAAATGCTGGCAGAGAGACCCCTCTCTTTCCTTTGCTGTGTTCCAGTGATTCAAATTGGGAGCTCTGTGGACCTCATTCTTCTGTCTTCCTCCTTCCCACCCAGCTCCTTTCTCTTGTGGGGTGAAAATAAAGCCACAAAAAGAGTCAGGTCTGTATGGAGAGGGGGTGAGAGTCTCAGAGCATTCTTTAAGTTTCTTTTGAATTCTCTTTTGTAACTATTATTGCTTTTTGATTTTGTTATTTTAGAACAAGAGGGGGAACGTCAAGGTCATTGAGTCAACTTCTGTTGTTTTCTAGATAAACAAAATGGGGTCAAGAGAAGCAAACCTTCCCCCAATCCTTCCAGTTTCTGTTTTGCAACCGGGTACTCCAGGTGAAGCCTCTAAGTCTGCAGATCCAGCCCCAGGGCACTCACTCGCTGCTTATGTGCTTAACTCCCAAGTCCCAGAATGGTGTCTTGGGCAACCTCACTGCCCCAAATTTCTTGTCACTTTCCTCCCTGTCCCTCTTCAAGGCAGCAGTGTCAGAAGTACTACCATTACAGGTTCCTTTGCATTATCATCTGCTCCTGTTACGGAAATGTGATGCAGACACCTAATTTAAACTACAGATCCACTGCTTTTAAGATCACTTTCTACCCTGGAAGATAAGTCTTGAGGTATCTTAGGACTATGGATTAAAGAAGGAAATGAGCTAAGGTAATGGTTCTGAGGAGGGAAAATGTGTAGAAGGGAGAGTTCAGTGTTCCAGAAGACTGACTGTTCCAGTTTCAGAGTCTCTTTCCTCTCTGTTGCCATATTCCTGTCTAAATTGTACTGTGGAGAATCGAGGCTGCGGACCCGGCAACCATATCCCTCCCTTTTCTCCCTGGCAGCAGACTCCACCTCCTGCTTTAGAGACTGAAATTGTACCTCAGGATCCCAGCTTGCCCTGCAGTTAAGAGTATGTGACCTATTCTAGGCCAGTTAGACCTGAGGGATGTCAGGTGAACTTGCTTCCCAGAAAGAATTTTCTCTTTGATAAAAGAGATGCACAGGGGAAAGCCTACTTTATATATGCCTTGAAGGTGGCAGTGTAAGGATATGATGGCTGCAGCCATCTTGCCATCATAGGGGGTCAACTCTAAGAGAAAAACCAACAAGAGCCAACCAAAACCACAACCACTAGGATTGTGGCCTGGAGACTTGCAAAAAGGCGGGGTCCCAGATGATAACATTTCACCACAGAAATAACCCTGGAACAGGGCCCTCCCTGGTGGTGCAAGGGGTTAAGTCTCAGCACTATGAAGTTGTCCACAGCCTGCAGCACAGCATGAGTTCCATCCCCCACCAGGGAGCTGACCCACAGGGTGCAACAGACTTCTCCTGCCTCACCCACTGCAGCAATGTATTTCAATAGATCTGCCTATTATTCTGTTCTGTACTCTGTCTCTGGTGAATCCTCTCAGCCCCCATAATTCTGGCCTATACCCCAGTCTTCTACATTAAATAAAATAAATAAAATTAAAAAATAGTAAAAGAAGAACTAACCCTGGAACAGCCAATCACTGGATTCCTTGCTGTGTAAAATTATTAATAAATAGCCTATCACTTCAGTGACATTTAGTTGGGTACTTTCTTGTCAAAAATCTTCCTGTATCTATGTCTTACACATTTCCAAAAAATTTCCTTAATGAAATATATTTTGTCTCCAGAGTAAAGGTTTTTCTTTGAAGTTTTTTGTTTGTTTGTTTGTTTGTTTTAGGACATTCTATTTGATTCTTTTTTTAAAAAAGGCTTTTTTATTTATGCAAACAAAACCGGGGTACAGGCCAGAGGTGCAGGGGCAGTGAGAGGCTTCACCAGAGACAGAGTGGGGAGCAGAACAGGCAGATGTATGGAAATACACTGCTGAGAGGAGCAGCACGGGGGTCAGGAGAGATCTGCCATGCCATTGGGTCATCTCCCCTGCAGGGATCCAATTCTTGCTGCAGTGGCTGCAGTAGCTTCATAGTGCTATGCTTTAACCGATTGCACCACCAAGGAGGGCCTCTATTTGATTCTTTTACAAAACAATGAGGTAACATGATATTCTCCTGTTCTATATAAATATCCTTGTATAGTGTAAATTAATTAATCGGCTTTTTTATGTCACTAGCCTCCGTGCCTGTTACCTGTGGCCTTGGCCTAGAGGCTGGTCTAAAAGCTCCGGCGGCAGCAGCAGACAGATGAGCAGCGTGACAGAAGAGACACTACCGTGAGATGATGCATGAGAGAGAACACCAGAGAGAGCCCAGAGGAAGAGTGTAAAGATTGGAGGGGAAAGGGGGAAGCTGGGTTGCCTCCAGCCCTCCAGTCTACCTGCCTTGCCAACCTGCAGGCTTTCCACAACACCTTGACTTGCCTTTTATTTCTGTGAACATATTGAGGTTAGTTTAAAATCTGAACCTGATAATTCCAATATTTAATGGCTTAGCAAAACTATTTCTGCCTGCTGCTATTTCAAACTTGTTCTTATTTGGTACCTTATTTCTTTATCCATGGTTATCTTTGATTATATGTTGCCCATTGCATCTGATAAATAATTGGTTGGAATGATTTGTGACAAGATACCTTCCTCCACAGAGGAGTTGTGTTCACCCAAGGGCCTGGGAACCACCTTAAACCAGTTCAAGTTTGGAGGTCACCTGGACACCAAGGAGTGATTCCTGGCTGCAAACCCAATACACAAACTTAGTTACCTCTGTTTCACCTTTTCTTTGAGTGTGTAGGATTTTGGGGTACCTATTGTTATGGAGAAGGTCTCCAATTAGAGTATCCTTTTGATTTCTGCCTTCCTTATCCCACAAGGCCATCAAAACAAAACTTCAAATTGCTGGAATCAGCTAATTCCCTTGGTTCTAAAGTGACTTCCGTGTTCTGCTTATCTCTTTGGGTTCCTGTTTTCCCTTCAATTTTGGCCTGGTAATGTCTTACTATATAATTAACTCATAAGTGCTTTTAAGATGCTCAATTTACACAGCAAGTTTAGTTGTTTGCCAAAAGAAGGTTGGGCCAAAAACCTAGCCCACCATTAGGGCAAACGGAAGTTTTCCTTCACTTTGTCAGTCAGTTCTCTCCTAATCCCTCACCTAGGTTTCTCAAGTCCCCACCACTTGCTTTTCCCCATCCCTGGGTCTATAGATTATTTCATCCTACTCTTGAATTTGTGGCCTTGACTTTTCTGATTAATTTTTTTTCCCCTTCCAGAGCCAGTTACCACATTGGCATCACATCTTCCATTCACAGCACCATCATGGGCTTACTTTTTAAGTAGAGCTATTTGAGTCTGGGTCTGTTTAATTATATTTTTAGAATGTAGGAACATACTATGGGTAACTCTTTAATATATTTTTAAAAGATTTATTTATTTGTGCATAGAGAACTGGGGTACAGGTCAGAGGTGCAGGGGCAGTGAGAAGATTCACCAGTTACAGAGTGGGGAGCAGAACAGGCCGTCTGATGAAGTACACTATTGAGGGGAGCAGTGGGACAGACAAGAGAGGTCTGCCATGCCATGTGGGTCACCTCTGGGGTTGGGGATTGAACTCATGCTGAAGTAGCTTTAGCTTCTTAGTGCTGCGTTTACCCGCTGCGCCACAGGGAGGGCCCTCTTAAGTGTTTTTTAATGATTAGTAACCGTTAAATTTTAATCATTCCTGAAACTGTATAAGTGTATGATAAAAAAGTTTTAAATGGCAGGGCCCTCCCTGGTGGCATAGCAGGTTAAAGCACAGCACTAAGAAGCTAAAGCCACTTCAGCATGAGTTTGATCCCCGCCCTGGAGGTGCCCACATGGCGTGGCAGACCTCTCCTGACTTGCCCGCTGCTCCCTTCAGCAGTGTACTTCATCGTAGATCTGCCTTTTCTGCTCCCCGCTCTGTCTCTGGTGAGTCCTCTCACCGCCCCTGCACCTCTGGCCTATACCCCAGTTCTGTATGCATAAATAAATATTTTTTTTAAAAAAATTTAAATGCAACAAAACCGACCTTTTTTTGAAGGGTTTGTTTGGAATTTGAGAATCTACTTGATTACCTATAAGAAGAGGCAGTTTAGTATAGGGCTAGAGGGCATGCTCTCACAAATCCAGTGCACTGAAGGTTAATCCCTCTTCTGTCTCTTACTACTATGTGAATTTGGACAATTCACCCTACTTTTCTTAACCTCTGTTTCTTCATCTGTACAAACATTACCTTATTCATAAGGTTACTATGGGGAAAAAGATAAAAGGCATGTCTAGCACATTACCCACCAGCCATAAGCACTCAATTAAGGGATTATCATTTATCATTATTATTAGTGGTAGTAATGTTAAAGTTGCCAGAAAGTTCACCAACTGGGTTGTCATGCGACTGCTCATCCTCAATCTCATCCTAAAATCTCCACCCTCTGAAGCTTGACTTCATTAAGCAACAGTGTGGGGTAATTATTCCCAAATGGCCCTGGTTAAAATACACGTGTTCCTCTGTATTCTTACATGGTCAGGATTTGTTTAATGAGGTGACTAGTTGAATCCAGTCCTGTCTGATGAGGCTAGGGGTTGTAATATGAGACAAGATATATTCACAGTTCAAAAACATCTTTGTTCCTCATGTACCCGAGTCATTTTTCAGAAGATAGGAGGCCGAGCAAAAGGCAGAAATAATTAGGCTTCTGCAAGGATACAACTGTACTTGAGAATTTTTGGTGTAAGCACTCGTGGGATTTTAAGGTTGTCACACCCAACCTCATTTGGAACAGGAAAAAGCCAATACTCAGAATTATAGAATCACCTTCCCAGGACTACATAATCCATTGATGGCAAAGACAAGACAAGCCCCCAGATCTTGGTCTTGCCATTAACCAGCCATGGGATTTGCTAACTGGTGGTTTAAGGTACATCTGCGAATATGTCCACAAATTGTTTGATGTTACCACACCCCTCCACCCCTTCAAAAGACAGAGCTGACTCCCAATGTATGTGGTACATTGGGAACTATGCTAATGAGATTAATGTGAGAAGGTGACATTGTGACTTCCAGTTTGGGTCAGAAAAAAGACAATTTTTCCTTGTTGTCTCTCTTTCTCTCTCTCTCTGATCCAGATGCCATGTTTTGAAGACATTCAAGAGACCTTTGGGGAAAGTCTATGGGCAGAAGCTGAAGCCACTCACTAACGGGGACCTTTGTCAACCAGCAAGCACCAACTAGCCAGTCATATGACCGAATCACTTTGGAAACCAATTCTGCGGCCTCCCTTCCCATGGCTGTAGCTACAACTGACATCTTGACAGTTACCTCATGAGAGCAGCCAAGCCACAGTCATACAGGTGAGCTCCTCTTGAGATAAAACATATTCATTGCTGTCTTAGGTTATTAAGTTTTGTGGTAATTGTTAAGCAGTGATAGACAATTAGAACACTAAGATAACTAAAGCTAATATTTAATTGCATGCTAATAGGGCACACCTACATTGGAAATGGTAGAAATCCTGTTCTGCTCATGAAAAAAAGTATTGCTCCAAGCTTGGGAAGACCAGAGACAGAACTAGCTTCAGGGATGCAAAGCATTCAAATGATGCCATCAGGATTCTTTCTCTGCTATCTCTCCTTCCACAGAGACACCTGATGGCTAGAGGCAGCCAGGACTCCACCCCCACTGGGCCAATGTCCATGCATAATCCCAAGGAAGACTTCCATTGGCCTAGTCCCCATGGCTGTGTATGACAATGGCGCCAATAGAAAATTGGCTACCCGCACCTTGGTCGTGACTAACTGGTTTTCCAAGTGTGACCCATGGACAAGCAAGAAAACATCACTCTGGGCCCTGTTTGAAATGCCAACTCATGACTCTGAATCACAGAGTGCAGTTTGACAAGATCTGCAGGTCAGTCGTATGCACATTAATATTTGAGAGCAGTGCTCTATTATTTATTTCCCAGAAAAAAGTAATCTCTCCTCATCACCTATTCATTCCCCACCCTTGTTTGGCAGAGTACCTTTGTCTTTTAACACTCTGTATATGTTTTTTATGTTTATTTTATCTCTCCCACCACACTTGGGTTCTTAAAGGTCTAATGAGCAAGGTCCTCTTCAATAAAGTGGCAACAGTGCCGATTGCCTTTTAGGGAGCTCATGAGGAGGAGATACCTAAGACAAATGGACACCTAGCACGATACCTACGATGTTGTAGGTGCACAAAGGCGAGGACTGTGATCTCCCCCTAAACTGCTTGGCATGTGTTGAGGCTTATCCAGCAGGTGCTCTCCTGGGCCATTCACTATGTTTTGACATCTAACCCTCACAATTAAGCTCACAACAGTGGAGGGGGAACCAGTGTGATAACAAAATAGATATTTGCACAATTTTCTCATTTAGAAACCAGGAAATGCGCCTGGCTCATACTTCTAATAAATGAGAGGGGCAGGATTTGAAGTAAAAAAATTTGACTCCATTTTAGTTCTTAACAGTTCTGCTAACCCGCGTTCTATAATGAAGTTCCTCGACCAGTATTTGTTAAAGAATAAAATCCCCAGGACCCCTAAAACGAGGATTATAAAATCCAAGGCAACTCAGGCCAAGCAGATGATATATCTGAGGCCAAAGGTCAAGCCAAGGAAACAGTCTTTCCCTCTGTACCATAAATGGCTCAAACAAGTGCAATGATAAATGGCAGGTGACCTTCAACTCTGCAAGGAGACAAAAGGACAGATGGAGATGCAGAGAGCTAGAGACCACATGGCCCATCTGAAGGGGCAGAGACCCCACGCCTGCCAGTATGTGTGGGTGCGGCACCCCAGCTGGCATCTGTCTGAGTGAGCCAAACCCTGTGTTCAGTGCTTTAAACTGACCTCTGAGAGGGTGGACTCAGTATTGTCAGATCTGAACTTTTAACTAAAGTCAGCGATCTGGACTGTTAGATGAAATACCTGCTTTTAAATATTAGTGGATTTTTTTTTTTTTTTCAGTATATGGGAGAAATGGGAGGGGTGAGGACAGTCCTAGTCCTAAATTGCAGAGGGAAATCTGTAGCTTTTGTTCTTTGCTAAGGGGCTATAAAAGATAACAGGAAGAACAAAGGAGGAAAGCAAGAAAGAGACGGAAAAAAGAGAAAAAATGGAAGTGAGGGAAGGAAGGAGAGAACGAGAAAGAAGGGTGAGAAAACTGATCGGACACTCCCTTGGCCAAAAGGCTGAGGAGTGGTGAAAACTGACTACTTGACCACTGATCCACTGATTCTTTTTTTTTTTTTTT
>NW_004567105.1:43439130-43479675 GCF_000260355.1 Condylura cristata
CTGCACGGATGCCCCTTCGCCCCACCCAGCTGCATCTCATTCTTCAGTGGTACCAGAGACTCCTGGAAACTCTCTGATTTCCGAAGAGTCAGGGATTGGGGGAGAATAACAGTTCTGTGCAGAGTATTTTTTTTTAATATTTTTTAATCTTTTAAAAATTACTGAAGCAGTACATCATTTCTTTACGAGGAAAATACTCATAAGTAAAAAGAAGAATACATTCGCAAAGATTGTTTCTTAATGGTATTTTTTCCCCTGGAGTTTACTTTTAAAAGGTGGTAATCTGCAATATCTATATGCTAACAATGTGCTTTTTATAAAGGGCATTTCTCATGCTAACAAAATCAAAATGTTTCTTAGTGCTTTGCTTGTGAGTTGAAGCTCTGTGGAGAAGGGATTTGCAAATCCACATCTTATCATACAGGCTCACTGTGTCTCTGCACCCCAATACCGGATGGCTGGCCGGCGCTGGGGAGGACAGCTTGGGGTGAGTCTGATGGGAAGCCAGTGAATACTCCAAGAAGGTGCCCGGTCTGAGCAGATGCTGGCTGGCTCATGTCTGTGCCTCAGCGCATATGCAGTATAATCACCGGCCTCCAAGACAGCCTCACTGTCTGGAATTCCTATGTGTAGGGCCTGCTTACATGGTATCAGGGCCTTGTAAAGATGATGGAGTGTTCCCCCTAAAGCCCAGTTATAAGTAATTGCAGCTTCTGGGATTTCGTGGTCTGAAGACGTCAGTGTCTCGCTGTAGGACACTTAGACAGTCCCCTGGAGCATCCACACACAAGAAGCTCCTGCCACCGTTGTGAGGAATCCCCCTGGAAGCAGCTCTTCTAGCCCCAATCAAACCTTCAGATGACAGTAGCCCCAACAGATATACTGACTACAACCTCATGAGGCTCCCCAAGGCAGAACCACTCAGCTAAGTCACTTTCAAATATCTCATCCACAGTCACTGTGTGAAATATGATTATTTTTAATGGCCACAGTTTTTGATCATTTATTATGACCAGTAGGTAATGGGCATATTCAACCTGCTATCTGGAAGGCAGGGCAGAATGAGGATCGTCCTGGCACCCCCCAGCGCTTGTGCACCCCATGTAGGTTCTGCCATCACTGGGTAAAGCCAAAAGGTTCTCTTAGTGTGCAAGAGCTTTAATAGAAGAGCACTCTAATAGAATTAATGTGCAATAAAGAAAAGAGATGAGAAAGAATATAGTTTCCAAATGAAGCACCCACAGTTACCCAGCCCCTCCTGGGTAAATGCCTAGCCCAACAGGGTCCCAAAGTGGGACCATGGAGGCCGTAGATCTTGCTACAAGTCTTCGGTACCTCCTGGGTGGGGACCCACAGAGAAGGGGCAGGGACAAAAGGAGCAAAATCAAGGTACAAATCAGAGTGATCTCTGCCATTGTCAACCTCCCCTGGGTCACTGTTGCATACATATCTTCTAAGTCCATATCTCCATGTCCCCTGAGTCCCCGAAGTCCCAGATCCAAGTGCAGCTCCTTCACGTGTCTCTGTGCTGCATTCCTCCTCAAGTCTCCTGTCCTTCCAGCCTTCCCTTCCAAGTCCTCTTAGTGTCCCCTCACTGCTCAGCTCCACTCTTACTTAGGTGGGGAAGGGGACTTGGAACCTCCCTTTTCTGTGGAGATCACAGTCACAGGTTTACTCTTCTCCAAATTCCTTTCCTGCAGATCGACTCTTTTGTCTGGCTTTCTCAGCCCTGAGGAATCCCTTGTTCTTTCCTCTAAGCTCATTCACCGTGCCTGTCCTTCTTATTTGCCATTAACTGGCTTTAGAAGGAAGGACAGCTCAGCCAGGCCTGACATCTGTTGTGTCTTTATTCTAATTTATCATCTATACCGACACATTATGAGAGGGAAAGGGGGTGTTGTTAACAATGATCAGACAACTCAGCAAAATTCAGGACAGTTCTAGGACAAACTACATTTCATCACCCTTTTGGTAAGAGGGGCTAATCTCCCCAGAAATAACTAAAGAAAGAAAATTGTCTAGCAGAGCTGTGGTTTTACCTGCCTGATGCTTAGATGATAAAGGAAATGTAGCTTCTTTATTACACTACAAGAGATCTTTTTCCTTGCATGTCCCCACCTCTCAGAGAGTAAAGAGGGGTAATATAGTTATGCCAGTCTGGTGCTGTAAATAGTCTCTGAGATTGTTCAGTCACTACACTACAAGACTAAGCAAGGAGATAGGAGCAGTGAGAATCTGGGACCTACGCCCCCTCGCCCTCCTCCCCCTTACTATGGAATTTGGGCATAGGTAGTGCAACTGGGAAGAGGCTCCTCCCAGATCTCCTTTAAAATGACTGGTTTGAGTTCCCACCTGGACTATGGCATTGCTGAGGGGCGACTGTTCCAGCAAGCTTTTTGTAGCGATGTTCTGGAACTAGAGACAAGTCAGTATTTTGCTAGCCTAGTCTAGCCATGAGCCTAAGGAGCCGTGTATCAGAAAACAAGACTTTTTTGATTTGCACAAAGGCTTCTTCAGCCTGCGCAGACCCTGGCCAGCACCAGGGTCCAGGTTATTTGCTCCTGGCTTTGCAGTCTTTGACTGGCAGCTTGTCGGCTCTGATCTCTTGCCAGAGTTGGTTCCAAGCTCTTTAAGCACCTCCTTGCTTCCATTCTGGACCAAATTTCCAGGGGGAAATTCTGGGTTCCCTGAATGCCTAGAACAGGCTTACCCACATTTTTCCTGCTACGACCCACTCCCCATTGCTTTTAGGCAGAGGGAGCCTTGGCTTCATGTCAGAGGCAGGCCCATGGGGCTGGCACACTTCCTCATATTTGTGCTGTGCCCCAGGAGGGGATCTGCCCACTGCTCTCACACTGCCCCCCATCTTTATTCTGGATGTTTCTAAATCTCCTCTCCCTAGATATATCAGAGCTTCCCTAGATATATCAGGTTTGTCCTGTTTTGCCACCCTTCCAGGGTAGCAAGTTAGGGGCATTCCTGGGAATAACAAAACTCCGTGAACAAGAGCAGTCTCTTCTACATGGCAGCACATGCTAAAATTATGTAGATAATCCCCTGAGTAACTGGGAGGAAGCTGGAACCTTGGAGGCCTGCTCTGGAAGACTGATGGCACCCCCAACTGCTCAGGTGCTACCAAACCGGAAGGAGAGTAGAGGGACCTAGTTGCCTGGGAGTTAGTGGCATAATAACCGCCCCTCATGAAGGCTTGCTTGTGAGGCATTTGTCTTTCTGCAGGAGCCACGTAACTCAGCTTAAAGACTAATGCTGATCAGTGATCTCTTTATTCTACAATCTTTCACCTTCCCTGGGGTAATAATCCACTGAATTCAACCCTAGTGGAGCACAAAAGTATAGTTTCAAGTGAGAGACTGAAATATGTAGGCACAGAGTTGGTGAGAAAGGATTCTCAACACACGTAATGATTGAATGCCTCTGGTGTGGGGAGACAGTGATTTGGGGGTGGTGGGCAAGAGCCTAAAGTAGCAGCATGCTTTGTGGCTAAGCTGCCTTCGAAGGGAACAGATACCTGGGGCCGGGGAGTGGTGGCTGTTGAATGGCTGATGCAAATGTAGGTCTATCCAGATGCTTAGGGTACCAGGTAGGAAACCTTGACATCCTTTCTAATCACCCCAAAGCTCTCTCTTGCCCTTTCCAGTCAATACTCTTCACCACAGATTAATTGCATCTGTTCTTGAACTTCGTATGTAACATACTACAGATGATGTTCTTTTAGGGTTCCTTTGCTTAACTTTGTGGGTAATGACAGTGTGTTCTTTTTCATCGCCAAGTAGTATTCTCTTGGAGCAAAATACCCTCTGTGTAGTTAGCCCTTCTGTTTCATTTGGATCATTTCCACTTCAGTTATCACACATAAAAAGCTACCATGAGTATTTTTGTTTATGAGTATTTTGATGGTCTTTTTGTGGCCATCACTCATTTCTCTTGAGGGTGTTTTCATTTGTTTGTTTTTAATTTTCTTGTTAATGAATTTATTGTTTGCTTCTGATAAATGTTCATTTATTGTTTGTTTCTGATAAATTTTCATCCAAAATCACCAAGTTTTTTAAAAGTCACCATCAATGTATGTTCAGTTTTGTACTTGACTTTTTCAGCTCCAAATATCATGAGTGTTTTTCAGCATAGTCCATATGGAAAGAGCCTTATCCTCTTTTTAATTCCTTTTGGCCTCAGATCTTACATAGACCATTAGTTAACATTTCCACGATTCTAAAAAAGTTTTGCCTGAGAGAGCCCTTGGGACAGCTGGCAGCCCACCCTGTCACCAGCACCCTGATAGATTTGACTCTGTCCTGTGAAAAGGCGCTGGATAGGGAAAGCGTGTCCTACCTCCATCACCACCAGCCTGAACTCCAACACATGGACTAACAAGGTGAAGTACAGGCTACAAGTTGAGAAGAGAATGAGAAGTACAGCTGTGAGGTTGGAAACCAGAGCACTGTCACTAAGGGCTGTCAGCAATGAACTTGGAAAGCAATGCCACTACCCATGCTAACAACCGGCACTTGAGTTGAAAGATACACTAAGATTCAGGACTTTGTATTAGCCCTAAACAAAAACTGACCAAACAGACACAAAGCTGAGAGTATCTCTGTTCTGCCTACATTTGGTTCATTTCAAATGTTGGCAAATATTTCCCAATCTCTCTTTTCCCTAAGCATTCCCAATCATTTTTGCTGATTATGTTTGATCATAAACCTAAGAATCTTGATATATCTGTCTACTTCTGTTTCTTCATTTGTAAAATGAGGTGAATGATAATCCCTAAAGTTTAGAGTGGGTTTTTCAGTCTTTTATGGACTGACATTTGGGACAAGGTAATTCTTTGCTGTGGGTGCTGTGAGAAATAAAATAGGATGTTGAGCAGCATTAAGCTCCACCCATTAGATGCGGGTACACCTCCCTCCCCCTGACAACCAAAAATGGCTCCAGAAAACATCAAATGTTCCCAAAGGGGCAAGGGGAAAGGTGACCTCCCCCCACCCCAGCTTGAGAAGCACTGATTTATTAGAATGACTATGAATAACATCATGACAGGTCTAGTGCTTAGATGCGTACTTGGCACCAAGTAAGAACTCACCACAAGCCCTGAGAGGAAGTTCTGGAAAGATGTGGACTGTGGCTAGGGCTACTTCACAAGCTTTTTACATATCCTTGTTTATTTCATCATTATCACTTCTTTTTGTGTCTTCAGTTCTTCTTGAATGCCAGGGTTCAAAAGGCTTTTTGTTTGTTTGTTTAATGGAGGTACCTTTCTTCCTAGGTACAACTGTCAGAAATCAAACTCAGAAGAGCTGGCTTTTGCAAAAGGCTTTTGAAATTGGAGAATGTCAAAGAAATGTAAATCATATTCTTCGGTGAACACAAGGGTCTATCTGTTTCTGGGTTTTCCTACTATTAACTCATTGGTCACCACACCGGAGACAAAGTGCACTCACTGAGCCCAAACCAAATCAGAGTTTTGCCCTCTGTGAATGTGTTGGGCTGACAAGCACCCACTGAATTGTTAAGCGTGGGACTCTGAAGGGAGGGGAGTATTCTGAGGCATGAGGAAGACAGAAGACAAGGAAGAGGCTGTGACAGGACTCTAGGTCTCTCTAGGGTCTGTCCTGGCTTTGGACTCTGGTTAGTGCTTGTCTGCCTAAATTTCCACCTGTACTTGGGAGACCAAGGGCACAATTCTGTGGTTCCTGCCATGACATCACTGAGATGACAACAGTGACACCTCCATTAAAACAGTGCAACTGACAGCCACGTCCACAGTCAGCCCCCTTCTGTACTACAACCACAACCACCGCCTGTCTCCAGCCCCTCACCTTTGCCCCCAACTCTCAAATCCATGGCTGGGGCCACCTGCCTGGACATTCCACCTCACGGCTGCTTTCAGCCAAGTGGCTGCTGCCAAGTTCCTAAGAAATGGCTCGCAGGAGGCTAAGTGTGAAGGAAGTCTCGTGCCTGTTTTATTAGGACGTTGCAAAGACCAATAGGGTGAGAGGCCAACAGAGTGATACCTGAACTCTGAGCTTGCAAAACTCTGCGCTCAGAATTTTACAGGCCCCTGCATTCCCCTCTGTGAAATTCTCACACTCCTCCCTGTTCACACTTTTTGAGAAGGCAGAGCATCCACGAGCACCCTGGCGCTCTTGTATGTCTTGAGAGGATGCGCAGTCCCCAGGCCCTGCAAATGAATCCGTGAAGTCCAGAAAATTTAATTACCCATTCTTCCCCTTTGTCCCTGGGAACCTCACCAGATCAGGCTGTGCCGCAGTAGCCCTGAGAACCCTGAAAGCCCTCAATATCCATTTGGGACTGGCTGGCCTGCTCCTCAGTCCAGAACAGAACTCTCCAAGGTCACAGTCTCTGTTTATCTGCTTAGCCCTGTTTACAGCACGAATTATTAGCATGTGAATGTTCTCATTTCTTCTGTCACCCCATCACAAACAACCTTGTAGTTGATGACCCATCTTGTCCTTCTTGCTGAAGGGGAAGGATTCTTTCAGGTAGATTTTATAAAGACATGGGAAAAGGAGGGGAAAAGAAAGTGTGTCAATGAGGGATCCTCAAAATTCTTTTTTTTTTTTTTTTGAGGAAAGATAAACATATCATTAAAAACAGCTCAGTAGGCACCTGGGCATGCTCACTTTAGTGCTGGCATCTGCAGTTTATGGTGTAGTTAGAAACCTGCAAAATAGTGGTGTTGACTACACACTGAAAACACATTAGTGCAGCTTGGGCTCAAATTATTATACACACACAGTAAGTCCACCCCATTAATAGGATAGATATGATAACTGTTATTAATGCTGGAAAGTGATACAAAGGTGATGCTCAGACTTCATGTGCATGAAATCAACTGTAGATTCTGATTCTATAGATCTGCAATGGAGTCTGAGACTCTGCATTGCTACCAAGTCCTCAGGTAAGGGAGATGTGGCTGTTCCTGAAATCACATTTTGCACAGCAAGGGTAGAAAGAGCTGGGTTCTCTTTCACATAGCTAGAAAGAGAATTCTGTGGAGAAGCTTCAGGCAGTGAGAGAAAAGGGTAGAAGAGAAAAGAATTTCTTGGGTGTGTATTTCTTGGGCCTGTGTATTTGACTTACTTAATCCTTTTTAAGAAATGCAGATCATTGTCAGCTGCCACAGCAATGCAGAGGCTCAGGGGTTTTGGCTGTCTGCTGCTATAGTTCCAGTACTGTCTAATGGATAGTTAGCCAGGTACTGGCCCCTTTGCAACACGTGACCACCAGCCAGGCCAATGCAGGCTCCCATTCTGAAGTCTGAATCAAGGACCAAGCCCCAAACAGAACTGTTGGAGTGTTGTCATTCCAGCCTCAGCAGCTGGGTGAAAGTTTTAAGCATTTTCTGCTGCCAAGAACCTTCTGGAAATACTTGGTGCCTGATGGCTCCAAGCCTGAGTCTTTAATCTTCCCTTTGCTCTAGTATACATGCCAATATCTTTCCAAGAAATTGTCTTTTTTTTTTTTAGATCAGCAGTAGTCAGTTTCTGTTGCTTGCTATCAAGCCACCCTAACAGATATATATAATTTAACTAGTACATTTTGAGCTATTATTTTGAAATACTGGTTCATTTCCTCTTTCTTTCTGTCTCTCTCCCTCTGTATAAGTGTGTGTGTGCATGTTTGTTTTTAAATCATAACATCACTTCACTACTTCGGCTGAATTCATATTCATGGCTGCTGATTTACACAGTAGAGTCTGTGCCCAGGAGAAACACAGTTGGTGGTCACTGAAAGGCCATAGAGGAATGAACAGTCACTTTAGAGTATATACACGGACCAATCCCTGGCACCCGCCAACTGCTCTGGGCTGGGGAACATGTTTGACACTTGTCAAGCACGAAGGTATCAACACCATATAGGGGAGTAATTGCAAATGCAAATCAGCACTAACTTTTCCTTGGATTTCCTCTCTTCCTGTAATTTAAAAAAGCAGAGTGCTGCAAAAGGTTAGAATGAAGCATGGTCTTTATTCCATGATTACACTGTGATTCAGTTAAAATAGTCCCAGTTAAATGAGAAGTATGCTAGTATCTTCAATGTGGCATTTCCACTTGCAGGAGTTATAGCTAAAAAAAGGCAAACCATATATATTATAAAGGTTAAAATCACAGTATGTGGAGGCAAAAAGATCTTCATTCCAATCCTTCCCAACCATACTATTAGTTAGCTGTCCTTGAGAATGTTATTTACATTCTTGGAGCCTCAGTTTCTTCATCTGTAAAGTGGGTACAATATTAGCATCTTCCTTAATGGGTTGTTGTAATGATTCATTAAGGTGAAACAAATAAATTACTTAGCAAAAGGCCTGGGCCATTGCTAGCATTCCATAAATATACTCTATTATTAAAACTAACTTTTTGGGCCCTCCCTGGTGGCCCAACAGGTTAAAGCACACTATGAAGCTAGCCACATCTACCTCATGATAGTTCGATAGTTTGATCCCCACCAGGGAGGTGACCCACATGGCGTGGCAGACCTCTCCTGACCTGTACGCTACTCCCCTCAGCAGTGTACTTCCATCTATCTTCCTGTTCTGCTCCCCACTGTGTCTTTGGTGAATCCTCTCACTGCCCCTGCACCTCTGGCCTGTACCCCAGTTCTGTATGCATAAATAAATAAATCTTAAAAAAAAAAACTAACATTTCACTAAAGCCAGAATGTATAATCTTCCCCCACTTTTAAAAAGAAGTCTGAAAAAAGGTATTTGAAACAAAAGTGATTAAAAAATTATATAGAAAAGGTAGAGGACAGGAAAAACACTATAATTTTTAATGTTTACCTATGATTATGTCATATTTAATTGCTATTTTTTCCTTTCAGTTATCTATGTTTTCTAACTTCTTTTGCAATGAACATGCACATTATATTTTAAAAAGCATGTAAATTATTTTGATAATCAGAAGAGAAGCCCTGCCAAAAAAGAGAAGAAAAATATCAAGACAAATAGCAACGTGAGTTTGTGACCAACTCCCCCCGCCCCCTCCCCCAAAAAATCCCAGGTTAAATGGAAAAATAGATATTTTCTGGTCAAGAACTTTTTAGAAAGGAAATGACATCAATTTTGGGTTCACATCAGCTCAAGTGACAAATAATAACTCAAGATGAAAGTACATTCTGGGGGGCTGAACCCACACTGGGATTTTGCCATGTGAATCATCAAGCTAGAAATGACCTCAGAAAAGCATGCCACACTGCCCTCTCCCCTGGCCTTGGGAAGGTCAGCCCTGAGCTTTTCAGGATGTATGTGCAGCAGCCCTATTCACAAGCCCTCTAGGAACTAGGTATATGTTCTTCCTCCTAAGTGTCAGGCAGGCTTGACTTAGCTTCTGCAGAGTTTTGTCTGGAAGGAGCATGGGAGTTGTCCCGGCTCTGTCCCACACCCTTGTGCCCTTGAACAAAACCTAGAAGATCCTTGCACAAATAACCCTGGAAGCTGATTTCATCAACTGTAAGACAGGAGGAGGCAGGTTTGGGAGTGATAAGCTAGACTGGGAGCTAAGCAGTTTCATCTGGTATGAGAGTTCTTGAGTTTAAACCTGTCTGTACCAGTCTGATGGGAAATGATATACAGAGAGGTAACTTAGCTGCAAAAAAGGTGACAAGAATTAGAAGGTGGGGGTTGTAAGTCCATGAGAAGGAAGTGAGGTGAGTCTGAGAATGGAGGGAGTGATTGAGAAGAGAGTCCAGAGAGAAAGGGGGCAACACAGGAGAGCAGGTCCACCAGGTCACCTGCAGAGCGAGACAAGCTCCTGTTAATAGCCAAGGCCAAAGGTCTCAAGAAGCAGGCAGCTACAGATTCTTCTGTCTGCTGTGCAGGCCTGCAATATCCCTCCCATTGCCCACAGATTTCTGGGGACTGGCCTTGTGTTCATAGTTCTCTGGGACATGGAGAAGCTGGTGTGGGCCCGGCTTGCAGAGGAGAGAGGTGGCAGATGATGATGGTTAAGGACCACAGCTTCAGCCTCCTCTTCCCCCCTCTCCTCCAAGTTAGATCTTTCTGAAAAATCTTGGGGTTTTTGAAGGAGATTAATCTAAGCACTGCAATGGAAGCAGAAACTATTTTCCATGTTTATTAAATGATTACTGAATTCTGAAGAACTTGGGGCTCACCAAAGGGAGGTATCTACATGATGAATGTTAGCGGTGCTAATTGAGTATTAGTGAAGAGTATCACTATTAGTATTGATATTGGTATCCATATTCCTCCCCTTCCCTCAAGTCCTAGATTAGCTCTCAGATCCATTCTCCTGGGGCCAAATCAATGAACCACTGCTAAGACCCTGCCTCCCGGCTTGTGGATGAAAGTGGCATGTGGTATCAAATTAAAAGCCCTCCTGAGGTCGGAGAAATACTTATTGCCTCCCCTCCCCTACTCACATGCCAGATCACTTCATCATGAAAGGAAATTAAATCGGCTTGGAATGAATTGTTCTTCCCTAAGCCATGCTGGTCCCTAATCTTCCTAGAGGGTTGCCAACGGAAAGGTTGATTGTTTATTGCTGCATAAGAGATCTCCCCACAAATTAACAGCTAAAAGTGACAGTAAGCTTTTCTTTCCTTATATAGGTCCCAGGGCCAGGAAGTAGGGAGTGGCTTAGTCTGGTGGCTGTGGCTTGAGGTTGTTCGGGAGCTTTGCAGTCAGATGTCGCCCACAGCTGCAGTCCCCTGAAGGCAGGGGGCGGGGCACAGGAGTGGCTTCTGAGACAAGCCACTTGCACGACTGGCAGGCGGAGGCTGACAGTTGGCAGGTGGCCTCACTTGTGCCAAGGACTTCCCTGTAAGGACACTTGAATGTCCTCATGAGGTGGAGCTGCCTTCCCCTAGGGCAAGTGATCCAGGAGAGAGCAAGGCAAAGTCGCCTGTGTCACCCCTGCTGGGTCTGCAACATCCCATTGTTTACACAGCTCTGCCCTGCTCACTGTCCCCCAGGACATGAATACCAGGAGGTGAGAATCACAGCGCCAGTGAGGCTGGCTACCACCTCTAGGCATCAACAGAAACTGGTTCTAGAACCATTGGATGTTTTCTTATTTGTATGAGTGTGGAGTTGGCCAATTTTCAGTTCCATTAATGATGATCCTCTTGATATGTGCACATCAGTTTCCTCTTCTGGGAGCTGATTCTACTCCATTCTATAAATGAGAGAATAAAGACTCAGAGACTGTAACCTCAATGTTCTAAAGTTAGAAAGTTCTGGAAGGCTGGGAACTAAACTTAAGGGTTATAGTTTCTGCTCCAGTGCCTTTTCCATAGTACCACACACCTGCTACCAAGCTTCAGGGGCACCATGTGCCCCTGAAGAAAATAGTTGCAGACCCTCCCTGGTGGCGCAGTGGCTTAGGACACAGCACTGTAAGCTAGCACAGTCACTTCAGTGAGAGTTCAATTCCCGACCCAGGAGGTGACCCACATAGTGTGGCAGATCTCTCCGGACCCTCCTGCTGCTCCCCTCAGCAGTGTACTTTGCCTATCTACCTGCTCTGCACCCCCACTCTGTTGACTCCTCCCACTGCCTGGAACCTCTCCCTTGTACCCCAGTTCTTATGCATGAGTAAATAAATCTTAAAAAATAAAAATAGTTGCAGTAGCAAAGGAAGCTTCATCTTTATCTTTAAGTGTTTTTATGATACAGGTTGTAATACTGGCCCCCGGGAAAAGGGAAAGTTCCATTACAGGACAACCCCAATGTGAAAGGGGTTGCCTGACTGTCCTCACTTGCATGCTTAAACGGGACTTTTAATAAGTAAGCTGCAGACACACACAAAAAAGTTAATAAAGGGTTAATTCACTAAAAGGGGAAATGAAGAAAGGAATAACTCAGGTAGAAAAAGGGAGATAAATTGATGAATGCGTCCTACCAGTTCTGCTGAGCTGGAACCCCAATAGCACGCTGAGAGCTGGCGAAAAACCAGGCGCCCCTAAGGCCCACGTGTCTGGTCATATACCAGCCTGGCTCCCTAACTCCGCTCCCAGCAATCCTCCCTTTAGTGGTGATGACATTATGGGATTTGTAATCCTTTGCGTCTGGATCTCTTTGATCTGGGTGGGTGGGGTCCATAAAACCTGTTTGTGGAGTTTGTTTAGGATATTCTTTCTCCCCAACAGTTCAGGTCCCCTACCCTACCAAGGGAGGGAGGAGCTGAGCAGGGTCAGGGAGAAGCTGGAGAGGAGACCTGAAGAAGGAAGGGAAAGGGACAGAGAGCCTGGAGGAGGCAAACGGAGCAGAGAGACACATATGTGAAGACTCTGCATTTGCTTTTTGGTCCTGGACTGGTTGAAACAGATGTGGGTAAGCGATCAGTGAGGAGATTAACAATGGCAGCTTTTATCTTGATTTTTGTTCCAGATGTGTTGGACCCTTTCTGTCTCTTTCCTATGGGTCCCCACCAAAAGGTGCCTTAGACTTGGGGCAGTGACCCTGCTTTGGACCAACTCTGTTTAGTTGGGCATTTACCCATAAGGGGATGTGTAACTTTGGGTGCTTGTTTTGGAAACTATATTGTCCTTTCTTTGTTGCACACTAACTGTATTAAAGTTCCTCTCCATTAAGGGGCTTAGGCACTGGAGTATGTTATATCTTGATGTGGTGGATGGCAGAACCTATTTAGAGTGGGCAGGTTTGGGGGTTCCCTCACCCTGTCCTGTTCATTATGGGCAAACTACAAAATAAAAATAATTTTTTAAAAAAGAAGAGAAGAAGACATTCCCCCTAGGTCAACAATCCAGTCATATCACTGTTAATATCAGAATAGTTCTCAAAGAACAAAGGAAGCAGTTTTAAAATACATTAACAGCATCTCCAGGGCAAACTCTGAAGAAAAGAAACCCCATCCACTTGGCTTTGCCTGAAGGGAGGAGGAGGTGAAATCTGACCCGCTCGCACTGAGCTGTACATATACCCTGCGAGCGTCGCTATATGGTATACTGCCCAGACGAGAGAGCTTGGCACACCAGCTGCTAGCTAAGTTGGCAGGGAATTGATTACAGCCCTAGTAGAGAGCGTGTCTGGAAATGAGAGGCAGGCAGCCACGGCTCCAGGTGGCTTGCCCTCTGGTTTGGTTCAAGTTCCTCTAGGCCAGGGAAGGTTGATTAAGTTAATTCAATCCACTTGGCCTTCTAAGTGGCCTGCTGAGAGATTGGGTCCCTGTGTGCTCCCATGGTATTCCAAGACCCCTTTTCATCATTTTTCTTTCACATGAAATGACTTGTTTGTGATCTGTTCTCCTGCCCTTCTCCCAACTAGGATAGCCTTGGACAGGGGGCCTCATTTTCCTGTGGCTACTTCTTAGCAACTGCCTCCCAGTTTGACAGACTGTGGGACCCAAACGTGTTTTCTTGTGTTGAACTGACTGCGGGCTTGGAGGTATGTGCAAGGTGTTGATAGTTGCTAAGGGAATCCACAGTTTGTTTCTAGAGGGAACCAGAGCCCCCACCGCGAGAGAGGTATACTAAAAGCCCAGGCATCTTCTCTATGTTATCTGCTTATAATTCAGGGCCCCCCAAGTCAGGTTGCCACCACCTGGAGACAGACAAACTGGAATTGCATCTTTTCTTCCAACGTATGCAGACTTGCATGAGACAACCTTTCCTTCTAGAACTGAGAAATGGAATGAAACTAACTCCTTTCACCAATCTTCCTCCATGCAGTCTCAGAGGTTGTGGCATGAAGCACTATGAACTTGACTTTAGGGCCAGATGAACCTGGAATCGGATGCCAGGTCATCTACATCAGTTGTGCGAGCTGTAAGAGCTTTGTGGACCTCTCTGAACCTTAATTTCCTCATCTGTGAAATGGGATCAGTTAACAAAGTGTGCTTCCTAAAGGAGCTAAAGTGAGAGTTTTTTTGCACAGTGCCTTGGCACAGCATGTGTTTAAGAATCTATTTCCCCTCCTTTGGGAATATCTTCCTTTTCCTTAAAGATCTGAAAGCAGTGCCAGCCCAAGGCCCCAAGGCTTTTGCACAGAGTGAGGTGGTAAATTCTGCCCACTGACAATCTTCCACTGAACCACCTCTTCAGAACTATCTCCCTTTGTGATTAGAAGGTGCTGATACATAACTCCTGGTAATGAAGTGCAGTAGCCCTCCTGCAAGTCCCAGAAGCTCGGGATACCTGGGTCCTGAAAGGAGACTGCATGAGGCTTTGTAGTAGGAGTCTATGTTTGGAGCTGAAGCTGAAATCTTAGGAAGACCAAGGTTTCTGAAGTAAATCAAAGAACCAAGTCATGATAAAGCGAGATGAGTGTTTCCTCTGAGGCTGGCTACTTTCTTCCCTCTGGGCATCTTTCTGTTCACTGTGGTCCTTGTGCTTTCCTATGTTGGCAACATTGCTTCCCAGCAAAACTTCTCCATACTGCGTGTGACACTCTAAACCAAACTGCTTTGATAATAGGCGTTACCGGGTCACAATTAACTAGGCAAAGATTCCACCTGCATTTTCTGGGCTGTCCGACTAGAAATGAATGGTGCCCAGTCTGACTCCAGGATGTCCTGTCTTTCTATGAATCCAGAAAAGTAATGGAAAGGGATATTTGCCACCTCTGATCTAGATCAACCCCAGTACTACTTTATGAATGAGCAACCCAAGGGTGGATTTGGTCTCACAGGTCTCCTATCCTCTTTCCAACCGCCTGTCCCCAATTCTAAAAACAGTCCCCTCAAAATATCATCAGTAGACCAGTGATACTGTTGAGACAGAATCTCGGTTGAATCCAATCCCAGTCTTAGGGAGACAATCTGCATTTCAACAAGATCCCCCAGCTGAGTCATAGATAATTTAGAATTTGAAAGGCGATAGACTAGATCTCATACTTCTTCCCCCTCCCCCCTAGTTCCTTTCTCATCATTACTCTCAGCATCCCAGCTCTGTGAATCTCTATGGCTGAATTTATCCATAATCTCAACAGAGGCTGTTCAGGGAGTCCTGGTTCCATTGCCCACAGCACAGTTTTCTGGTAGAAAAGATTTCTGCACTGTTTTCCAACACTTTTCACTTTGCCTTATTTAAAACTCTAAAAAGAAAACTCTCAGTAATGGAGTCCTTTTTAGAATGGGCAAGAGTGAGGTAAATGAAGATGCTCAGGCTCTTAGGTCGCTGGCCTTTGTGATGATCACCTGAGGTCTTGAATGCAGGAGGCCCTTGGGAGCGTGGGCTCGGGGTATGCGTGCCTGATGTGGACATCTGGAGTAAGGTGTGGGCAGGCCCAGTGGACACCTGAGCCTGGAGGCTGAGGCTATCTGGACAGCGTGACACCGAGGATGGTGTGTGGTGGAGCGCAGCAGAGAACAGCTACGAGAGGACAGGATGACATGAAGAGCAGCTCCCCAGCCTGGGATGATTGCAGAGCAGCAAGGCAATCCAGTGCCTTAAACTTCTAGCAGAAAAGCCATGGCAGAGACTCAATAACCATAACTGGG
Organism: Condylura cristata; assembly: GCF_000260355.1. Taxonomy (NCBI): domain Eukaryota; kingdom Metazoa; phylum Chordata; class Mammalia; order Eulipotyphla; family Talpidae; genus Condylura; species Condylura cristata. Next base: position 43,454,589 of record NW_004567105.1, read on the forward strand.
TGGGGGACTGTATGTGAAAGAGCTCGGTAAATTATGAAGTACACAAAGCTTCCCTATAATTCCCAGGCTCACAGACTGATCCTGCATGAGCCCATCTGAGGCCGAGATGTTTCTCAGGAACATGATATGAAACACAATTTTCTAATTTTCATTTTATTAAACATCTTGAGTAGTGATTACCAGCTATGCATTAGAATAGCTTGATGAGTATTTTTACTTGAAAAATACATAAATCTGGCCTCTCGCCCTTGACTTTGTTTCTCAAGGTCTTGCGGATCAAGATTGTGAAGCATATATTGTTAAACACTAATAGCGAGGTGATTCTAATACAGAGTGAGACTGAAGCACCAGTGAGCTGGAAAGTTATTTTCTAGGTTTATGGTAAGTATACAAGCTACCATTTTATTCATATTTGTGATATGGATAAAGTACAAATTTATAATTTCTAAATCTTAACAATAACCAATCCACCAGGACATAGTGCTCAAATTGAAGAAGTAATGGCTGCTAATTCCAAATGGTGTATTATGTTGGTAATGACAGTTTCATTAATATTTCATCTTAAAAATTTATTATCAACTAAAACTTACATTCCTGAGTACTGCCCTGAATTCTGACAGTTTATTTGTGTAAAGGCTTGTTCCTCAGTGTCATCAACCAAACTCTCAAATTTCATGTGGTTTTTACTGCAGTGATTTGACTCTGACAATGCAGTTTTGAAGGAATATTGATGAGGATTTAGGAGACTTATGTGCTTAGGCAATGTTCTTTCCTGAAGTTGTATGACATTGGGTCAGTTTCCTGCTCTGAAAAATGAGGTACCGGATAAGTGGGATCAAATCTGACAGAGTATCAGATTCACCGGAAGAGTCTTCTAAAGCCCAGAAAGTCCCCGATGACCTTAATACAAGTAAGATTGAAGCACCAGGGACCTCTGGAGTAGGGGGAGGCAGGTTGAGAATTGGATTTTTTTAAAGAAGAATCTTTGAAGATCAGCTGTGTTTGGTAGCTGTTGCACAAAATAAGTCCTTTTTTGCTTTAGGAATCTATGACATTAGACCTATTTATTTAACTTGTTGTATCAGAAGAAGTTGGTTTGAGCAAAGGCCCTGTGCACAGGCCCTGGCCTGAGGTAGGACCTATAGACCCACAGTGCCCAAGTATCCCGGGTTCCTGGGACTTGTAGGAGAGTTACAAGTATCTGTAGCATCCAAATTGCTTTTGCTTCCCCCCCCTCGCCTCCCAAGCTTAGTTTGCATTCTTTCTTATGGTAAACATCTCCTGAGCCATCAGTGAGTGAATGGGTAAATAAAATGCAGGGCATCCATATGAGGAATACTATTCAGTCATAAAAAAGAAACAAATGAATGCGACACAATGGAAACCAAGTACTAAGTGAAAGGAGCCAAGCTAAAGGTCACCTATTATGAGTCTACGTACATGAAATATTCAGAATAGGCAAACCCCGGACAGAAAGTGAATCTATGGTTGTTAGGAGCTTGGCGAGAGAGTAGGATGAGAAGTGGCTGCTAATGGGAAGAGGTGTCTGGGGATGATGAAATTATCTCATATAGTGGTGATGGCTGCACAATGTGGTGAATAGACTAAAAGCCACTGAACTGTATACTTTAAAAGTGTGAATTTTATGGTATGTAAATTATATCTTCAATAATAATAATAATAATAAAGAACTCCCAAGTGTCTATTAAAAAAAGACACTTAGCACCTACCCAAGACTCACTGACTTAGCATCTCCAGGGGAAGAAATGAAGACTTGGTTGTTTTTTAATAAACTCCCCAAGGGATTCTTATCAAAATAGAAGTTTAGGGAAAGTTCCTTTGTGCACTTAAGGTCTATGCTACCCTTCTACAGGACCCTTAAGACTGGTTGGTAGCCTCTGGGCTGGCCACACAATCCTTGCCTCTTAATATTCTGCTTCCTTTTGGTGGGGACAAGACGTACTGCTCACTGCTATTAAACAGAACCCAACAGAAGTGATGAGGTACTGCTTACAGTATTTTATTTTTAAAAGAATGTGCCTTTCATTTAAAGATATACCATATCAATAGGCATATGAAAAGATACCCAGCAGCACTAGTCACTAGAGAAATGTACATCAAAACCACAATGAGATATCACCCCACATTCATTAGGATTGCCACTTAAAGAAAAAGGAAATAGGGGCTCCCTGGGGGCACAAGGGTTAAAGTCTCAGCACTATACTAAGCTATCCCCAGCCACTGCAGCACCAGTGAGATTCCTGGCCAGGGAGCTGACACAGTGCAGCAGACCTCTCCTGTCCTGCGTGTGGTTCCCCTCAGCAGTATATTTCAGTAGAGCCGTCTGTCCTGTTTCCCTCTCTGTCTCTGGTGAATTCTCTTAGCCCCTACACATCTGGCCTGTACCCCAGTTCTTCTATGCATAAATAAATATAAATAAATCTTGACAAAAATGGAACGAACAAGTGAGAGAGGATATAGAGAAATTGGAACAAACCATATGACTGTTGGTAATAATGTAATATGGTACGGTTTCTATGGAAAACAGAATGAAGGGTCCTCAAAAAATTCAAATAAAATACCATGGGATGCAGCAATCCCACTTCTGGGAATGTATTCAAAATAATTGGATGCAGATCTCAAAGACAAATACCATATAGTTCCACTATTGCAAATTACCTAGAGTAGTCAAATTCATAGAGACAGCAAGTAGAATGGTAACTTCTAGGTGTTGAGGGGAGAGGGACTGGAAATTTGTTCAACAATGTGAATATATGTAATGCCACTTAAAAATGGTTACTTTTTAAAAAAAAAAAAACATCCAGACTTTCTTGCTTGTTCTTGGTGTACTTCATTGTTCTTTGCCTCTGGTTCTCTTTCAGATCACCAGATGCCATATTGGGAGGATACTCAGCAGCCTTGGAGAGACCCACAAGGTGTGGAGTGGGGGCTTTTCAACAGCCAGTAACCTTATGGGGGAACTTGGAGGTGAATCTGCTGATGTCTGCCAGTGTGTAAATGAGACTGGAAATGCATCTTCGACCTCCCAGTTGTTGAAACCCCCTTTGGATGAAACTGTAACTTCGGCAGACAGCTTGACAGCAACCTCATGAGAGGCCATCCGCTGAGCTGCCTGGGATTCTGACATATGGAAGTTTTGGGATAATGAAGATCTGTTTAAGCTGCTAAATTTAGGGGGAATTTGTTATGCAGCAATAGGTAACGAACACCATCAAATATGTTTTAGAGAGATTGCTGTGCCAGGCCACAACCCCTGCTTTCACGATATAAAGGTATCTATATATTTTGCAATTCAATTATTGCATTCTCCAAAGGTCCACATCCTAATGCCAGGAACTTGAAATATATGTTACATAGTAAAAGGGGCTTTGCAGATATAATTAAGCCTAAAATTTTCAAAATAGTTTATCTGGGATGATTGAAGTGAGCCCAACCTAATCATATAAATACTTAAAAACAGAGTATTTCTCTGGATAGAGGGAGGAGAGATTTGACAGGAGCAGGAGCTGGAGAGATTCAAAGCATGAGAAGGACCCCACTTTGCTGGAGGGGTCTGATGCAGGAGAATGAAGGCTCTTAACTCCTAGGAGCAAAGGCCAGCCTCCACTGACAGCAAGGAAAGAGGAACTTCACTCTAAAAGAGGAACTTCACTCTAATATCTATAAAGAACGAATTCAGATTACACCCTGAGCTTGGAAGCCATCATCACTGAAATGTCCAGAAGGAAAGCAGCCTGCTGATACCCTGATACTTGTTATAAAACCCAGACCAGAGAAACCAACCCAGCCAACTGGGATTTCAGATCTATTGAGGGGAAGGGTACTTAGTTTGTGTTATTTTCAGTCACCAAGTTTTAGATAATTTGTTATGGCAGCAATAGAAAACTAACACATAGTGTATATATATATTTATGATTTCCAGTACTCTCCTACCTGGTATCATAGCTATGCTGAGGTCACATTATGCTATTTATCATTTTCCGCTTACCTCGCTGAAACAATCTTTCATTATCTTAGTGACTCTCTGTATTGCAGGCTTGAGTGTTCCGTGCTTTGTTTTTCAAGGCTCTCAGGGAAAGACACTCCTTCGTTAGGAGCCTGGTGTCTGGCTGGGAGCGCGACTGAGTGGCTGCTGGTTATTTCTGAGGCTACTAATCAATACTTACCATTAGGACGACAACTCCGTGCATCACTAAACTTTGACCTCTGTGCCCCAGAGCAGTCCCAAGATGCCAATTGATGTACAAACAATATACATATTCCTCAAATGCCATACCCCTTTCATAGACTTCCCTGAATTAAAATTTAGAGGATTTAGTGAGGGCAACGTAATGTTGCTAATGTAGCAGGAAGCCTAGGATATTCAGAAAGGGTGCTTGGAGGAAGCAAATGTGCTTATGCTTCTTCAAAAGATCTTTCGGATGGATGCTTTGTCTGGATTGCTGGCCAGCTGTCCCTGTCCTCTACACCACTCTGTGTAGCACAAAAAATGTCCCTTAAGTGGGCCATGAAAATAAGCAAACTTAAAAGGAAAAGCAAGCAATTGTCCCCTCCTGGAAATCAGAAGGTGAGCCTTAAAAAAAAATCTAAAAGAAGTTTAACTGCAATTCTCTTTTGTCAACAACTTTTGGAATTTTACTGTCCCACAAATATGTCTCATCCAGGGAATTCTTCAGTGTAGTCTACCATCACATACCAACCAGGTGTGCTCAGTGAATTGTCAAGTTGCATTCGAACTGAAAATCATTAGGAACCCCAAAAGGCTGCTCCTTCCATCTCGTTCTGTCCTTGCTTTGGAGTTACTGAGTTCTCATTATTGCTGCCCGCCAAAATGCTCTGCTTACTAATTGGCATATTTGAGGCTAAGAGTTCCACCTTTCTTGTTTTTTGGATCTGTTCAAATGGGATCAATGGTCAGACTTGTTTGGGATTAAAATCAAATGGCTAATCTAATCAATAGTTCAAGAGGCAATTATTTAGATTAAAATAATCATATCTGAATCAGTGGATTCCTCACACTCAATACTTAGTGAAACCAGTTGATTGACAGGTAAAAAGGGGACTTTTCAGAAAGGAAGGTGCATGACATACCACTGAAGATAGGATCGTCAAGTTGCCTTGGAACTAAAAATCATTAGGAACCCCAAAAGACTGCTCCTTCCATCTCTTTCTCTCCTTGCTTTGGAGTTACTGATTTCTCATCATTGCTGCCCTCCAAAATGCTCTGCTTACTAGTCAGCATATCCGAGGCTAAGAATTTCAACAGCCTTGAGTTTATGTCATTTTTGGTTTCTTTTTTTCTTTTATTAAAGATTTAATTGGTTTTACTTAAACAACTTGTGACTTGGGCAGCAGCGCATGTAGCAAGTAGGGAGGCTCAGCTCACTTTTAGCTCTATACCCACCATCATGACTAACTTCCTCCAGAGTCTGAATTCTTATCCACTCAGCTATAAGTTCCCAGGAGAGAACTTGATTGGCTTCATGCAGTCAGGTTTAACCTCTGGTCCAGTCAGCTGAATCCAGGATGAGTCAGGGTCTGACTTTCACTTGGAAGGCTAGTCCCTGCAGGTGCTAGATGGCACTGAGGGGAAGAGGTGTGTCTCCAGGACATTTTCTGAACTGATAATAGCAGATGCCTTGTTGCTTCTTTCCCCTCACCAATCAGCAAATCAGCACTTCTTTTTTCTTTTTTTTACTTCTATCTACATCACTATACTTAGCTCAGTGCCTCATGTATAAAATATGCTTAACATGTAACAAAGATCGTTTTGTCCACTTTCATCATATATCTATCTAGTAGTTCTTACCATACAGCTGCAACCCATTTGGTTGAAGAAAAGAGTAGGCAGATGGAATGACTACACCTGAGTTCTTTCTTCCAGCTGTTTTCATTAATAATAATAATAAAATAAAAATGATAATGATAATAACATGTATGTCCATTTTCCATTGGCAAAGCATTATGTTAAGATGCTTTATACGGCATCATTCTGCTTATCCACCATGATAGCACTATGAGGAAACCAGTTTAGAGAAGTTAAGTGATTGGCTCAAGGTCACCAGCTCCAAGGTACTGTGGCCAATTCTAAACCTGAAACCATAGCTCAGCCCTCTTAGACACTGAATTTTCTGTCTCCTTGTTCTATGAGGAGTCATGAATGAGGCTGACAGATGAGGCTAAGGGGAGAGGTGTTGGCTGGGTCAATGCCAATTTTGTGAACTAAACAAAATTGTTCCTTGCTAACAGTTTTTGAAAGCTTTTTGAACATGGCCTTGGGCCTTTCATGGTTCTGAGGTTTTCCTACAACTCCTCTTAATTGAGTCTTTTCAGGCTGAACTGCAGGGTTTAAGTAATTCAACAACAACAAAAACGATTTCTCAGAATTTCCTTTCCCTTTAAGCTGGGGGAGAATGTGAACCCAGCTTTTTGCTTTAACCACTTGAAAACATTCTGAGAACCTGAGACAAGACCTGGGTTGGGGCTGACATTTCTTATTGTGCTTTTCATAGTGAGGACTGAATTCTAGGCCCCCCATTACGCCCCAACCTAGGCATGTGTACTAGCATCAGGCGTCTTTCCCGAAGGAAGCAGTTTCCATATTCCGCTTCACATTCTGGAGCATTCCATGGTGCATTTTGGACAGGGGTAGCCGTAGATGGAAATAACCTTATTTCAAATTCCTTCTGCCTTTGACAATGGTTTGTTTGTGACTCTGTTAATGTCATTTCTGTACATTACCTGTTTCCTGGACTTGCTTTAGCTGCACAGTACTGTGCAAGAATGAAAAGTGAGAACACTGGTAAGGAGAGAATACTCAGGTCCCTTTTTTCCATTCTTTTATACAACGCCTTCTACTCCAGAGTAGAGCGAAACTTCCAAGAGGCTTCTTTTATCTAAGGAGATAGTAGAGACTATCTATTGCCTTTGCTGCCTTTGCGAGGGTGCAGCCCTGAGGATGCTACTAGCTGAGGGATTTCAGGCAAGTTATTGAGTTTCTACACACTTTAATTTTCTGCTCTATAAATTGGAAATATTAAAAGCATTTATGTCACTTGTGTTTTGAGGATTCTTTGAGATAATGAATGTAAAGTGTCTGGCACATAGTTGGCATTCAATAGAGATGCTTTATTGCCGGCACCATCATTATAATTATTACCTACATCTTGGTAGTTTTGAGTATACGATGGAAGACCTACAATCAGCCTTCTGCCCAAGTTGGGACTCAATAAACGGTGGCTGGCATAATGTCTCTGTTATGAATTTCAACTCTAAAAGTTAATCATTCCTTCATTCCTCTCAAGAGCTCTGCAAGGGTTTTGTTTTTGTTTTTCCTATTCTATAAGCACCCCTGCACCCATGCACCACCCTCACTCTATGAAAGGATGGTTTATACTGCAGGCATTGCTGGTCCACACCCCAACATTCCTCTTCTTCTGATTCTGTCACTGATTCTGATTCACCACTGATTCTGTCCAGACAGTGATGTGTCTAGTCCCAGGGAAGAACTGTTGCTGGTACAAGCCATTTACAACAGTCCCATTAACCTTTAATTGGTCTAGAACAGTGCATGTGATTGAGCTCTGGTCAACGAGATACAAGGGAAAGTCTCCCAAGAAAAGGATAGAGGAGTGTGAGATGACCCTTATTTTGGTCTTCCTTCTTGCTATAGGTGCTGTCATCTGAAGACATGATGCTTGGAGCTCTGCAGCTCCCACTTCAGGATCATATGGATACTTGCATGAGGACAAAGGTCAATGTGTTTAAGATGACAGAGAAGGAAAATAAAGTTCATATTCTTAATGACATTGCTAAGCTGCCAAATTGACCTTAAGGATGCTTCCTTCCAAACTTCTTTTTTAATAGACAGTCACAGTTCTTTTGCTTTGTTAACCTGTGTTTTGCTACTTGGTTGATATATTCCTTTTCTGAAAATGACTGCTATTCCAATTCTGCTGAAGTATAAAGACATTTGGTTCCCATTTTCTTTTTCTACATTTGGATAATCAAGTGTCTTTAAATAAATGCCACAGTCACTATTATAGCTAAACTGCTCTTGAAAAGGTCACCAATGACATCTTGATTGACATGTTCAATGACTTGGTCAAATTTCGCATCCTGATTAACCTCTGCTCCATTGGGCAGCCTGACCAGTTTCTTAATCTTAAAATGAGTGCCTCCCTTGGTGGGTTGCTGCTTTCTCTTTTTACCTCTGTGGTGCCTTCTCCATGGGCTCTTCTCTTCCTTCCTCTGGACTACGTATGAAATCTGACATTCTGCCCTTGACTTTCTCCTCTCCCACTAGGTATCTTCCTTGAATTCCTTCTCCACTTCCACGCCTTTGGTTGCCACCTGTGGGCCCTAGTGGTGCTCACATTTGTGCCTCCACTGCAGCTCTTTCCTCAGTATCATCTCCACCTTTCTCTCCAAGAACAGATGTGCCACCTTGGGTAACCCCACAGGACCATCATATTTCATGATTGAGCGATGTCCCCCACAAATTACTTCTCCTCTATAACACCCATCACCATTCACACCAGCCCTCAGTTGAAATCCTCACTCATCCTAAGCATTTCCTTCTCTCCCAATACTAATTAATCACCAAGAGCACATTTTTTTCTATTCTAAGGAGGCTGTGGCAGCTTTCCCATGTTCTCTGCCACAGCCTCCATTCATCATTTCTGTATTGTAAAAGCTGCTCATGTGCCTCTGATCTCTCCTCTCCAATCATCTCCATTGCTCTCAGAGTTGATTTTCTAAAAGCAAATTGAATCACATCACTGGATTTTAAAACGTCCATGTGGGTCAAGGTGTATGTGTGTGGGGGGGTGTGGGCGGGGGTGAGGTGTGATTGTGTTCGCCATCATGCCCTTTAAATAAAGTCCATGCTTCATAACAGGCACAGAAGACCCAGCAGTCACCCTGTGGACCTGCCAGATGCTGTGTTTCACCAACCGCCATCACCTCTCTTCTGTCCCTACCTCCTAAGCTTGGATTCCTAGAACTCCTCATCTCCTCCTCTTCCCCTGCTATTTCCTCTGCTACCTCTTTCCCTGGCACTCTGGTACCTAGCATCCTCTAGTTCTCAAGTCAAATAGCACTTCTTCTGCGAAGCATTCCAGATGCCCAGAACTAGAATGCCTCGACCTTGGCACTATTGACATTTAGGGCTCCACACTTTGTTATGGGGTTTGTCCCCACTGCAGGATATTCAGGAGCACCCCAAGCCTCTACCTATCAGATGTCAGCAGCACTGCCTTCCTCCAAGGCAACAAGTAAAATGTGTCCAGACATTGCCCAGTGTCCTCTGGGTGGAGTGGTGGGGGTGCTGTTGAGCCTGGCTGAGAACCACTAAACTGGACCAGGTCTCCATCTAATCATCCTGCTCTCTTCTGGTCATAACCCCTATGATAAATCTTTAAAGTGATTTAGCTGTCTCAACCTTTTTAGTAGATGGTTCTTTTCAGGAGAGCACTTCCCAGGGACCTGTATCCAGACACGTGGTCTCCCTTCTGGAATGAGAGGTCGATGGTGCGAAGTGACCAGGCTTTCAATACTGTACTGACACATAAAAGAGCTCAAGAAATATTTGTTGGATGAAGAAATGATCGGATGGCCCTATTCACTTTTTTCTCTGTAAAACTTTTATTAAGTTTTCTAGTAAAGATCAGTCTTTTCTTTTCTTTACTCCACAGTATTTTGCACAGTATTTGCATAGTATCTTCCTGTTCCCCAGCATTGATTACGTTGGATAATAATTACAAACAATTTGTTAATAAGTATTTGTGGGAATTAAATCACACCCTCTCTATTTTTAGGTGTCTTTCAAGAAATCGAAAAACTGGGTCATTCCTGCATTCAGGAATCTCATGATCTACCTTTTCCTTCTCTACTATACCTGTTCTGGCCCTGGTGGCTCTCAGCCATACCTGCCCTTCCTCCCACTCATCCATCTTCCTTGGCTAACACATCAGAGGAGGAACAATGACAGGGCTGCCGAGAACCTAGACCCAATCATCTTCCAGGTACATGCTGCCTCACTCTCCGCTGACTGCTCCTGTGGCCCTTGCACTCAGTTCTGAGAAGTCTTAATATCCTAAGGGGCTTGGCTCAGAAACCTCTCCCAAGAACAGGAGACACTGTTTCTGCACTGTCTATCACCTGGTAACTGGAAATGCAAGAAAGGGTGAAAGTGAGTTAGGATCTTGTTAAAATAAACATTCAAAAGTTCAGCACGCTTGGGAGAAGAGTTATGTACTCAGAGAAAAGCTGGGTAGCTCCTTATGGTTCAAATGCCTCCTCCAGTCACAAAGACCGATGTGGAGAAGCCGCCGATGTTAACATTTATATTTAGCATCTGACCCTCTGCATAAATAACAGCACAGAGGCTGCTGTTTGTTTTGAGGTCAGCTCCATTTAAACAGCAAGTCCAGGTGCAGACACAGACGATGGACCTTTGAACTCCATGTGTTGCAATCCAGATGTTCGTCAGAGGTGATAAACTTGGGTCACTGACAGTGAGAGTGTGTGGTGCTCTTCTAGCATCTTCCACAAGGAGCCCTGGACAGCAGACCTGGCTCCAGGCCCACTTTTCTAGTCAGAGTCAAGGAACAGTAGCAGCTGCCGCTGTTGCTAGGCATGAGGGATCAGTCACTGGGGAGTTGGGAGAGCCGGTAGGGGGAGGTGGATAGCAGGAAGGGGTCACCAAATTGAGCGTGCTTAGCTGCTGCCCACGTTTGCATTACATGAAGACACTCTGCAATGGGAAAAGTAAGCTTTTAATGACAGCCCTGAGCAAATATGATCCGTGTGACCAAATCAGACTCAACAGCCACTGCTATCATTTCTTACAGAAGGATTTGCTAAATTGCATGGTTGTTCTAGGGGTTTCCTTCTCCCACACTGCCTCAAAAGTATGCACAGAGCGAGGGGTTTGAACTTTTTGAATTTAATGCAAAGCACATATGTTGTTTGGGTTTTGCTTGTTTTTATTTGTTTGTTTTTATGGTTATAAAATATGTTACATAAAAAAAAGTATAGTAATAAAATGTCAATGTACACACACTCCCTCCAAAAGGATGCAACACATTTCTAATGAAAGGAAACTACCACCTTTGCTTTATCCATATGAAAAATAAAAATGAGGGAGAGGGGCTAATTCATTCACAGATTGTGGAATTTTACTGTTTACTGAGCTGTAAGTGAGTAGTTTAGAGGCTTGACCTAAAACGGGAATTTTCAGGTTGAAGCTGTTCCTAGAAAAATGAAAAGACTGACAATGGCAAAGACAACTTGAATGCCGGGCTTGACGCTGACCCCTGCTTCCTGCCTTCCAATCACAGCACTCCACTCAAAGTGCTCTTGTCAAGGCTTCCAGTGACCTTCTAATTGCTAAATCCAAAGGGCATTTTTCAGCCCACTTGTGACCCGAACTCTCTTCAGCAGATGATATAATTGCCCACTCTCTCCTCCTTGAAAGGCGCTCTCCTCAGTGCTTCAATGACACCATCCCGTCCTAGTTGCTAGTTAGCTTCCCTGTCACTCCTTCCCAGAGCTACTCCGGACTGTCCTCTTTTTCACAATAACTATGGAGCAACTGCTATGGCTGCTGAAGCTGTGTGTCCATTTTCTTATCAATTCTTCACAGTAACCCTGAGAAGCAGGATTTAGTGGCTCCATTGCACAGACAGGGAAAGTAAGGCTCTGAGTGATGAAGGGAGCCTCACTCAGTATCTCAGAGCCTATAAGCAACAGCACTAGAATTCCCATTAGGTTTGTTCAAATCTAGAACCAAGTTCTCAATTATTTTACTATGCCTTCTCTTCTCCAGCTAAAACCTGAAGCAGTGATATTCTCCAGGTTTCTATCTGACCACCTTTCCTTCTCTCTTTCCCTCTCCCTATAGATTCTTATTCACTGCCTTGCTTTCAGCTAGTACCTATATGTTATCTTCCGTGATATGAAATCTGACCACCAAGCCTTATTTTCAAGATATCTTCATTTGCATGTGCCACGACACCTTATATGTGGTGACAGTGAACTCCCGATGTTGGTCAAAGTCATGATTGCTGAAAGCACATACACGTGATGGATTCTGTAAGACATGATGAGGGAGAGATTGCTGGGGATGTCTAGGAAAGGTTTTTCTTCCTTTTAAAAAGACATGTGAAAGTGGCTTCTTTTCTCCCTCAGATGTTGATGTGTCTTGTAATATCAGAGTGGTGATCATCACCTGCAGCCATGAGGAGGAGGTCAGACCCAGCAGAGGAGGGTGAAGCCTGGGTCTTTAATGATGAGCTGATTGTATCTGGTCTGGGACTGGTGCTTCCAATTATGTTAATAATCCATTTCTTCACCTTTAGTTTTTGTTTTGTGCTGTTGTTACTTGCAGCCAAAAGCACCCTAAATGACATCAAATTCATCACATCCACAGCTCTACCCAATATCGCCTCCTAACAGTCTTTCCTTCTGATGATTATCTTTTGATAACACCAGGACTCACTGAGTCACCAAAGTCAGTACCATGGACAACATACTTGACTCTTCCCTCTGCCCATCCCAAAGTCCAATCATGAGTTAAGTCCACTACAGTCTACTGTTGAAAGCCACATTCCATTTTTCACTAACCTTCTTCTTGTCTTTTTTCTTTTTGCCATTTTCACTGATCTTCTGCTCATCTTTTAACTCTGACCCAAGTCACTACCATCTATTAATACTAAATTAATACTTAATACTATTCATGCATTGCTTCCTAATAGAGTAAAAATGCATATGAACCCTGAAGTGTCTTGATTAAAATGTATTGATAGATTACCCTTGCTTTCAAGATAAAATCCAACTGGTCAGCATAGTTTTTAAGATACTTCAAGGTGGGGCTCACCTCTCTGCACCACTCACCTGTACCACTCTACCTGTGCTCAAAGTTCCAGCACATTCCTTCTGGCCCATGACTCACTGCCCCTTCATGCACTTTATGTGCCATTCCCTTGGCCTGGAATGTCCGTCCTGCCTTGTGTCCTGGACAATGCTGGCTAGCCGGTTCTCATAAACCTTGGTTTGCCTCCCATCTCACACAGGAGGTATAGATTTCATGCATGCCAGGAATGACTTATTTTTTTGGTTTTTCATTTCTCCCTCCTTGATTTTCATTTTGAAACCCCCACCTCATCTCAATCCCAATCAGTTTAGCACCAGCTTTTTTTTTCAGCTTGTCTCAAAGTTGTAGGTTTCTGTGTCAAGGTACTGAGAGTTGTCTGTCTGGTGTCAGGGCATCTTTTCATGAGAGGTTGATGCAGAGGTCCCTGGAATCTACACCAAGGGGCACTTGGACATTAGCTGGCACAGACACCAACCGCTGCTTTCTGGCTCTGGGTCTACCTCTTTCCCACATGCTCTTTATGGAAGGATTCCCTCTGCTTATGGTCCTCAGTTTTCTCCTTCTCATTAACTCCTCTTTTTACTCTCCCTCAGCACCTGGGATGTTTTCCTACTTTAAAATGGAGACTTTTCTGCTTCCTTCTCTTGTACATTTGTCTATCCTCCACTTCCCCTAAGTTTTCCTGTGGGAACTTTGAATGTTTAAATGATGGAACATGAGACAAGAAACCAGAGGCCAGTAGGCCTTTTGTTTCTGTCACATTTCTCCAATAATCTTTTTGGGAAATGTAAAAACATAACAGGTCTTCAAATAACATCATTTTGTTCAAAGCCATTTCACTATGACATTAGTGAGAAAGAACACTTAAGGTCTGCAGTTTCTGAGAATATGTTAAGCAAGGACCTGTTGTATCCAGGGATAAAAGAACACAGAGGGAGAATCACGATCCCCTGGAAGCCACCGTCCTCACCACCATGATCTGCCCTTTCTCTCTCCCAGGCCTGTGTCCTTCATCCTGGAGCTGTCAGCACCTGGTCTCTGGTACACAGTAAGCACCTTGAATGTAGCTGTCAAAAATACAAATAAAGGGATGAAAAGAGTGGACATGAAGTCCTGTATAAATCCTGCCAACTAATTTCCCCTGTCTAGCAGCAGTAGCCATAGAAAGAAGAAGAAGGTATGGAGAGGTGATGTCAGTCCCCTCCCTCCCAAAGTACTGTTGTTTCTATGTTCACCCTTTCCTGCCCTTACAGAGTCTGACTCTTAAGACAGACTATTTCCCTTCACCCTTCAGTGGCACAGACTTCTTCACCAGATGCCTCTCCCCTGCAAACTTATCTTTTTGTATACATAGGTTTTAGCTCACTCCTCCAAGTGGGTCCTTTTTCTTTTCCAACCAATCACCTTCAAGATTCTTGTATTACAAGGATTCAGTCTGTGATGATACAAGAACTCAGAATTCTAGTTCCACCACACCCTGGTTCTGGGACAAAGGACAATTGTCTGAGTGTCTTCTCATCTGGAAGATGGGAATGCTAAGTAATTTAACCAGATCCTCCAGAACATGGGTTCTGGAGCCCAACTGCCTGGGTTGAAACCCTGAGCGTGGCCACTCTCCAAATGTGTGGCTCAGAGCAAGTGGTTTTTCCTTGTCTCTGTTGCCTTATGCATATAAAGGAACCATCATAGCAGTTACTTTACTGGGTTACTGCTACATTCATTGAGTTAAAATACCTCATGTGATTCACAACTTACTTGAGACAACACGCCATATATGTTGGCTGTTACTACCCCACAGCTCACCTCTGCTTAGCTACCCGGAAGCTCATGTGTACTTGTTAGCTCAAGCTCCAAAACAAATACCACAGGGCAGGCGATTTAAATAACAGAAATGTATCACCTCACAGTCTGGGGCTACAAATCCTAGGTCAAGGTGTCAGCTGGGTTGGTTTCTCCTGAGACCTCTGTCCTTGCAGACAGTCACCTTCTTACACATCATCACACGTCCCTTCCTCATCTCAGGAGGACATCAGACACATCAGACTAGGGGCTGCTGAATGATTTCATTTTCACCTAATCACTGCTTTGAGGGTCCAGTCTTCAAATACCCTAACTGAGGCTAAGTTAGAGTTTTAATGAATAAACTTGGGGAGACACATTTCAGTCATAACATGTCAGTAGACCCCAACATTAGATGTTCCTGTAGGTGAGACTCTTTATTAATCTAATTTTAAATGATCAAATCCTAGAATGTTGGCTTCTCAAGATTCTATTTGTGGTGATATGGAGAGAACCTGCCATCAGAGAAGATTTGAAACCCACGTTCCATGGCTGCAGGTGAATCAGGTGCCAGGCTGGGGCTCCAGGTCTCCCCTGAGGACAGGGAGGAGAGGTAACTCATGTGGCGAGGGACTATGAGGACCAAGGGCCATCATGTGTGTGAAGACACATGTGGGCTTTTGTCTCTGATGAAAACAATAGAACTAGATGGATGATCTTGACTCCCCTTTGCAATCCTCCAAATGCTATGCTCTGATTTAAGTATTAAGAACAAGCTGCTGGGGAAGCAGTTTCTGTGCCCAAGTGTCAATATACGTTGTTGAACTAATGCAGGAAATTGCACCAGGGCAGGTAAACCCCGTTTTCATATTCTTGTCGTACTGGAGCTGTGCCAACTGCATCATTCATTCGTTGGGGCCTGGCATGAGTGCTGATCTGCCTTGGCAGGAACTCACAGTAACCTGGGCCCAGAAATGAGGTTTGCCAGGAATAGAAACCATTCCTGCCTTTAAGACTCTGAGTTCTCAGAAAGGAGCACCTGGACTTAAATAACTACCACAACTGCCCCCCCTTCCCAGGTGTCTCCCAAACCTGCCAGTTCTTCAATGACTCTTGTGCTTGAGGTGCTTGAGGAGCAATACAGTGAAAGAGGGCTTAAGGGATGGACTTGGGGAGAGTCACGCTGAGTTTGAATTCAAACTCTGTGCCTGACTCTGGCTAGACTGTTTCACTGACTCAATTTCTTTATCTATCAAACAGGATGATAATAGTTCTTACCTCATTAGATCATCTGGGGTTTCAATTAGGGTACAAACATACTTCACTCAGTCCACAAACAGTTTTTGAGCTCCTGCTCTATATGGAAACATTCCTTAAACTGTTCTAGAGGATACAGACTGGAGTAAAGCCAAGCCCAGGATCCTGATAGAAATAAAATATCAGTGAAAGAGTGAGTGGAAAACAAATCATACATCACCTTGTGACAAGGATGTAAAGTAGGCAGGCAGGATAGGGGGCTGGCACTGTCAGGGGTTATTCCAGCGAACTTAACTTAAGCAGTTAGGGCCTCGCTAAAGAGGAACATCTAGCGGATGCTTAGATGATGGAGAGAGGAAGCAATGGAAACATCTGGGGCAGAGTAGGTGGAATGGCCCATTGGGGTAGCCAGATGCGGCAGGAAGCTGCGGAGGTGTATGCCTGGAGCTGAGTTGGGGGTGGATGAGATCAGCTGGCCTTGAAGACTAAGGTCGAGATTCTACATTTTAATTTAAGCGCCAGGAGAAATCATTAGAAGAGTGATTTTCGTCATCTACATCATAAAAGGATCCTTCTGATTGCTGTTTGGGGAAGAGATTTTAAAGAATCCTGGTTCTCACAAAACTGATCATTTGCCAAGTGTTTCTTGCTCTCCACCTCCTTAGGCACATGAGAGTTGTACTTCCTGTCACTGAGTAGGACCATGTGGCTGACAGCCACTGAGCAGAAGACATGCATGCAGCCTCAGGACCAGCATGCAACACAGAGATACCAGAACTCCTTTGCCTCTGTCCTAGGGATCAACACTGCCCTAGCAGAGTCTACCTGGCAGCCTAGGCTTGCAGGGAGGTGACAAAGCACCTGACCTGCTGTGGGAATGCTGCTCAGCTAGAGATCACTGGTGGTCAGGATAAATAATGGGGGTTTGGGGATGCTAGCCACATTTTAACCTAGATGCAGGAAACAAGGGGTGCGGGCGGGGACAGGGAGTTCAGCTAGTGGTTAAAGGGTGGTTCAGGCTTACACAGGGGCGACAGCAATAGAGATAAAGAGAAGTGGTCAGATTCAGGGTAGTTATTGAAGGTCAAGTGTAAAAGATTTGCTGATGAACTGGATAATATAGGATAAAAAAGAAAGCGAGGAGGCAGGGATGACTCTGAGGATTATGGTGTAACTGGGTGAACTACAGAAAAGAACACTCAGGAAAGCAGAGGATTACCCACAGTGATAGGCACACAGCAAACTACAGAATGTTAGTTTTGTGGCTGTTACTATTAGAGGGCCAGACAATATGAAAAGTAGCAGCTTGGGGAGTTTTTCAATTTAGAATAATCAAAAGTCAAATTTGTGAAGGTATAATAATTTACATAGTGTTTTTCCTTTTAGGAGTACATGTCTGCATTTTAGCAAATGTATTTTGTCTTCTAACTACCTCCACAATCCAGCTATAAGCTTCTTCCATCATCCTCCACCAATTCCTCTTTGCTTCCCCTCCCTTTGAAGTCAAATCCTTCCTTCACTTGTAAGCTTCTAATTTATCTGTTAGAGTCATCCTTATACTTTTGCCTTTTCTAGAATGTTACATAAATAGAATAACATAACATGTTGCCCTGTGACATGGATTTCTTTCACTTAGGACCATATAGCTGAGATTCAACTGTGCACACACACTGTCTGTTTTTCTTTCTTGATGAGTAGTACGCCATTGTATGGGTGGACTTCCAAAAATGGTGACTAAGAATAATGCTTCTATGAATATTTGAGTACCAGTTTTTTGAGTAAACATGTGTTTTTATTTTTCTTGATAAATCTCTAGCAGTGGGATTGCTGGCTCAAGTATACATTTAATTTCACAGACACTGCTAAGTCATTTTGCAGAGGGACTGTGCTGCATTGCACTACCGCCCACTGTGTGAAGGGCCCCCTGCCCTTCCCAGCACTTGGGATTGTCAGAATATATTTATTTAAGCCAGTCTAATGAGTAATGATACCTCATTGCAGTTTTAATTTCCATTTCCTTAATGAACAATGTTGCTGATGATCTTTTATGTGCTTTTTAAGCATTCCTACACATTTTTTGGTGCCATGTTCATTCAAACTTTTTGCTTGTGTTTTCATTAGGTTGTTCATCTTTTATTACAGTGCAAAAGTCCTCCATGTATTTTGGATGAGTCCTTTATCAGATATATGCTTTGCAAATATCTTCTCCCAGTCTTGACTTGTGTTTTCATTTTCTTAGTGCCTTTCAAAAAGCACAGGTCTTAAGTTTTGATAAATTCCAAGCTATCAACTTTTTCTTGTATAGTTTTTATTTTTTTCTCACAGCTCAATAACCTTTGTCTACCAAGGCAGTAAAGGTTTTGCCCTATATTTTCTTCTGGAAGTGATACAGTTTTAGTTTTATACTTAATTCTGGATCTATCTTGAATTAATATTTGCAAATGGTGTGAGGTATAACCCAGAGCTGTTTTGACTTGTGTTATTTCCTACTGTGCAAGCAGCAGATCAATAAAGCTTCACATCTCTGATAAGTACAGGTGACATTGTAACGATTGCAAAATCTGGTCAAGGTTCAAACACAGATGATCAGGGAAGCTCCACCTTTCTGACTCCAGGGCTACTTTTTTAGAAGTTAATCCTTTCTTTACTGTGACTCTACAGCTGTGCCCAGTGAGGCCAGCACAAACCTGTCTTTATCTGCAGGGAGCTGGGTTCTTCCTAGTTCCTAAAATACTCCAGGTAGCTAGATGCTTCAGGAGACAGTGTTCTCTCTCACACTACTGAAGGCACACTCAGTACAAAGTAGGGCATTCAATCTTAGCAATTAGAAATCCTAACTGGGCCTTCCCTGGTGGTGCAGCGGGTTAAAGCACAGCACTAAGAAGCTTAAGCCACTTCAGCATGAGTTCGATCCCCGCCTGCGCTGGAGGATATCCACATGGCGGGCAGACCTCTCCTGACCCGCCCGCTGCTCCCCTCAGCAGTGTGTTTCATCAGTCTGCCTGTTCTGCTCCCCACTCTGTCTCTGGTGAATCTTCTCACCCTCCACATCTCTGGCCTGTACCCCAGTTCTGTATGAATAAATAAATAAACCTTAAAAAAAAAAAAAAAGAAAAGAAATCCTAACTGTGCTAGCTCCCATTCTTCTTGGTTGCTTTTTTTTGATCACCAACTAACATTATTTTTTAGTTCCTTTCCCCCTCAGTAATACTAGCTTTGAAAGTTTCATTAAAATCATTTAGATCTTGGTATCCTTAAAACTTCAAGAATAAAATCCGGGAGAAGAGATGGCTGGGTAACCAACACATTATTGTAAACTTGTGAGTTGGCCAATTGCAGGGTTTTATTTTTTACATCATTCTTCATTTTGTCAATTGCAAGTGTTTTAAGGGAGGCTACTATCTTGTACAATTACCACAACTCCATGAGAAAGGGGGCATTTACAAAAGTGCCATAAGATACCTGTTCATACCATGAGAATGGTTATTATCAAAAAGACAAGAAACAACAAACCTTGGTGAGGATATGGAAAAAAGGGAAAACTAATGCTCTGATGGTGGGAATTTATATTGGTGCATTATCCGGTGCATTAATATGGAAAACATTATAGAGAATCCTTAAAGAATAGAACCACTATGTAATCCAGCTATTCTACTCCTAGGTGTTTATACCCCAAATAAGAGACTAAATTGAAGAGAAACACGTACCCCAAGTTCACTGTTAGAAAACTGATGTGATGAAACCAGTGTAGACCAATGTTACTTCAATAAAAATTTAAAAACAAACATTTCTAAGATATTATGAAGTAAAACAACATTAAAGCGAAAACTCCCATGTAGTTTTAAAATTTCTACATATATAAATATATACTATGAACGAAAGGGGGTGTTTAAATAACCCTACAGTGTACAAAAAAATTGGAGGGACATAATCTCAGAATTAAAAAAATCAACTATTTGAGAATCAACTATTGCTAACTTAATTGAATATAGGAAAGTATTCACACATTTATCTGTTTTTTCTCCCTTTACTGCAGGTGAGTAAAAGCTTCACTTTGAATGATACCTTGGGACTCAGACCCTGAAGTGTATAATATGGGTGAGGCAGGGGAGGTATTTGGAGAAAAGCTTTTTTCTCTCCCTTGTTTATAATACCTTTAGCAAGGACTCCTAGGGTTCAAAGTCCTAGTCTCAGTATTTAGATTTTCTACAGGGAGTAGTGTTTATAAATTTAAAAGTAGGAGAAAGCTAAGTTGAAAATATTCCAGACCCTTCCTTTGTCCGGCGCCAGTAGTTTTTGTACTTCTTTTTTGAGCAAAAGAAAGGAGGGAAGCGTATTGGAGCCATTCTTCCCAGCCCACAGTCCTCGTCGCCCCCCACCCCAGCTTTAAACATCATCTGCTCCACCCCCCACCCCCTATGGCTCTGCCTCTTGCAGTATCTCCTTTATTGAGGTAGAACACAGACAGTCCCAGGTAGACATGTATTCTTGTTCAATTCATCAATGATTTCTGGCACGCAGGATGAAGACCTCATTACCAACTAAGCCCACCCTGCTGTAGAGGGTCTCCCTCTGGTCCACTTCTCCAGGCTTGGTCTTCCTCTCCGACAGGGCTCTGACCTCAGCAGTTTGCCTTCAGCTTCTCCAGAGTCACACCCCAAACATTCTTCCCTTTTCTTCTCCTAGGCAATGTTTACTCTTCAAGCCCCTCTCCTCCCAACTAGCTTCATCAACCCCATCCTGTAACAGGTACAGGTTTCATGGACTCCGCCCCCACTCCAGATACTGGAACTGCTAATCCCATCAATAACTAGGAGAAGCACCCTGGGACTTGAGGACTGAGCTGAGCAGCCAGGTTGGGATAAAACTGGACATGTGGGCTCTGGGGGGTCTCTTGGCCTGGTGGTTCGCGGCTGGTCGCTTGGCTCTCCAGCAGTTTTCAGCATGCTAGTGGAGTCCAAGTCAGCAGAACTGGTAAGACATTCTAGCTTAACTTGTATTTCTCTCCCTCTTTCCCTGGGTTATTCCTTATAAATAAATCCATTATTTAACCTTTTTGAGTGTCCTTTTAAGTGTGTCCATAATACGATTGACTAGTAAGCACGCGGGTGAAGACCCACAGACAGGCAACCCAATTCATATTGGGGTGCCCTGTAACAATCCCACCCCCATTATCCTCTTCCTTTGCATCCTGAACTTTGTCTTTCTAGCAATTGTCACAACCATAATTATCTGGTTTCTCAAGTAGAATATAAACACCAAAAGATTAGAAATCAAGTCTGTCTTGTTTACCAGATCTTCCAGTCCCTGGCACGGGGCATGACAATTAGTTGCTGCTCTAGAAATTACTGTTAAATGTGAGAAATTTTCTTTAACACATGATCCCAGGCACTGTTCTGACACTTGATATGTATCAGTTGGGGGAGGGGGCAAAAAGAGAAAAAGAAATCCTGCTATTATGGAGCTTATATTCTCCTGGGGCAAAAATCTATCAAACAAGATACATACACTACATGTTATGTTAGATAAGTGCTAAGGAGAAACAAACAAAAGAGTTAAGGGGGACACAGGCATCATCATTGTGGTTTGATCTATGAAATTTTTAGATTGGGTGATCAGGGAAAAGCTCATTGAAAGATGTGACTTTAGAAAAAAGATGTGAAGAGAATAAAGCAGTTGAAACTCAAGTTATCTGGGGAAAGCATTCCCAGCAGGTAGAACAGCAAGTGCAAAGGCCCTGTGGTGGGAGCATGATTGTTCCAGGAACCACAGATATTCGTACAATTGAAGTGGATTGAATGAAGGGAGGGAAGTTGGCCTTATAATCTGTCCTACATATCCATGGAATTACCAGACATTTCTTGCGGAGAAGTTCTAATCAGCTACTCTAAAACCATGAATTTCAAATGCTTCTTTTTTTTTTTTTTTCTAAAAAAGCAGTAGAACCATTCTTTCAAATGAAACATGAAATGGAAGTTCCAGATAAGAAACAGTCTGTCTACTACCTCTCCTCTTTTCATCTCATGCTGTTCCAAAGCAACACTCCAGAGTTAATTAAGCTCCCTATCCTGGAGCAATAGAAACCACAGCTCTAGAATCACAGTATGGCTCCGTCTAGATTCATGTGTACTACAACCCAAAGTTGTCTCCCCTGGCTCCAGTAAGCTGCAGGAGATTTTCAGCAGGTATTTACCTTTAACATGTGAGTGAATTTAGAGTCTCTCGAGTTACAACCACATGGTGTTATGTGGGTCTGGTATGTTCCTAGAAATTAGTTCTCCCTGCTGGAGCTTCTTACTTATAAGCATAAAAAATTTTACTTTTTTGAAAGGTGAAGCAGGGCATACACTTAAAAAACCAGTCTTCTATGGATAAATAAAGCTGTATTTGCATGAAATACCATACATTTAAGCAAAAAAAAAAAAAAGAATTAGTAACATAGTTACAGCAAAAGGTACCAGCCATACACATGAGTAAATGCCATATAACCTGGGTATAGGATGTTTGTGAACAGCAAAGATAATCTTTGCTGATAGCATTAGTAGGCAGACTGCGGGGTACCCCAGAAACCCCAAGCTTATACACTCTAATAAGGTTCTGCCATCTGTTGCTTAAAGTCAAAGCATACTCTTTGTGTGAAAGAACTGTGATAGACTAGGCACATAGAGGGAAGAAGTGAAAGGATATAGTTTCCCAATGAAACACTCAAAGTTACCCATCCTCTTGTGGATAAATGCCCAGTCAAACAAAATTGGCCTAAAGTGGGGCTGTTGAGGCTGGAAAACTTGCCACAAGCCTAAGACACCTTCTGGCAAGGAACCATAGGAAAGGAGCTGAAGGGGCCAGGCAAGACCGGGATGGAAGAAGCAAAATCAAAGTACAAATCAAGGTAATAGCTGCTTGTCAGCTGCCCTGAGGGTTTTTTACTCTCAGCTCTTCTAAGAGTCTCTGTTGTCTCAGCTCCATGTGTCTCTTCCATGTCCCTCAAGTCCCTTGTGCAAGTCCAAAACCAAGAAGCAAGTATGGCTTCTTCGGCATATGTCTCTCTACTCCATGTGGTCTCTTCAAAGTCTCCTCTTCAAGTCTTTTATATCTTCACCATGATTCCCAGCTCCAGCCTTCATTGTGATGTGGGAAGTGGTGGTGGTGGGGGGGGGGGGGCATGGAACCTCCCTTTTCTATGGAGATTGCTCTCTGTAATAATTCTGCTCCATAGCGTTAGGAGTTGGAATAGTAGTTATCTCCAGGGAGGGGGACAGCTCACTGAATGGATGGATATTTTCTATATCTTGATCTGGATTGAGGACATAAAGGTGTAGCATGTGTGTATATCTATATATGTAGAAATTCACTGAGCTGTATAGCTCAGTGCATTTGTGCATTTTATTCTATATAAATAATAACAGTAATAATAATAATAAAAGGGCCTTTCCACTACCCTTTGCTCCCAGCTACCCTCCCCAGAGGACATGCCTCCATTTGGGAGATCTTTTTTTTTAAGATTTATGCATATAGGAACTGGGGTATAGGCCAGAGGTGCAGGGAGTGAGAGGCTTCAACAGAGACAGAGTGGGGAACAGAACAGGTGGATCCACTGAAACACACTGCTGAGGGGAGCAGAGGGCAAAAGAGAGGAGTGCTCATGTGGGTCATGTGGGTCACCTCCCTGGCTGGGGATAGAACTCAGGCTGCAGATAGCTTCAGTGTTGTGCTTAACCCCTTGCACCATGAGGGTGCCAGTTGGGAGTTTTTAATGTCTCATTTCTTTCAGTAACTTCGTACCAGGCGCAGAGTCCAAGCAGACACCAGTGGTGGTAGTTGCTGATTCTGGGCTATGCTTTTTGTACATGCTCCTTGGTTTTCTCTGGCCCTCTGGCCCTGTCACTCCAAACCATCCTCTTTTTCCTCCCTCCCTACCAGAGATGGCAGGGTTGGGAGCAAGGCGAGGTTGCTGACCCTAGCTCAACAGTTGTTCCTCCTGGCCCTCCAGGGTGTGTGTCCCGCCTAGAGAGGACAGTGTGTGCTGATTAAGCTTATCCTACACACTTTCCCTCCTGCTTTTATTTTCTCCTTTCTGATTCTTGTACCCCTTGTACTTCCTGCTTCCTGGGCACTCAGACTCATCGAGCTTTTCTGGGCTCACCCTCTGGTATGCTTCCTTTCTGCAGGGCAGTCCGGATAATACCCCACTTCGTGTTTGCATATACATGAGGTCTATTTCAGTGAATGCTGAGTGCTTTTTTTTTTTTTTATCTTTCCTACACACCCCTACCCCTCCAATTTCAAGCATTATCCCCTGTCCTTATCCCCACCCAGGGCTTCAGTACCATCTAGACTTTTATCGTATCATCTGAAGTCCTCCCTTACCACGACTCCCCTTTGCCTGTGGGAAGAGGGGCCTAAGTCACTTTTAAGTAAGTCTTCATGAATCTTCTAAGTCTGGGGAGGGGAGGCACACGCCAGGCTCAGTAGGAACCGTCCTCAATCTGATACTTTGTATTGGTCCTTCCCAAATGCCAGGCACTGAGCTGCGTTCTTTTTGAGCTTTGTCTCAAAGAATTTTCAAAACAACTCTAGGAGGAGGGTAATGTAGCCTCATTTTGGTGAAGAACCAGCCAAAGCACGAGATTAGGCTGCTGGCACGTGGCCGCCAGGATTTGAACAGCAACTTCCCTAGGGAACGCCCTCTTTAGACTCTGGGGGGACTTCAGGAGGGGGGTCATTAGGTCAAGGCAAAGGAGCTCAATGTCCGGCCTGGAGGGACCTTTAGTTGAGCCACACCCTTTCTGCACAGTCCCTCCCGTATCCCTCCCAAGATGAGAGCCTGGTAAGGGGCTTACGCTGACGTATCAGCCGGAGGCAGGGACTTTAGGTGGAGATTTAGCCTCCGCGTGGCAGAGGATTAGAAGGGCGCAGGAGGAAAGGGCCAAAGCGGCGCCTTCGGCTCTGGGGACACTGCAAGCCTCGAGGCACTGCGTTCGGCGCGGCTGTTTCAAGCCTCCGCGGAGCGCGCAAACTGCGCGGAACTACTTCCCCGGGGCGGTTTCGGGGCCAGGATTCTAAACGCTGCCCCACCCGGTGGCAGAGCGCGTCCCGCAGCCCACCGCCCGCTCCCGGGCGCGGCCACGTGCGCCCAGCAGAGCTCGCACGCTC
>NW_004567105.1:43480740-43491232 GCF_000260355.1 Condylura cristata
AAAGGGTTGGTGGGTGGTCGCCCGAGCGAAGTTTCCTGCGCTGGGTTTTTGCGAAATTACGACGGCTCACCAGCGCCTGTTTTGCTGTCTCTCCCCTTTTTCCTGCTCCGTGTCTTTTTCCCTCCCCTTTTCCCCCCACTCCTCACTCCTCCGAAGGCCAAAAAGACAAGCGAAACCTGCCGCAGACGAAGGGTTTTGGGATTGTAGCGTCTGCACCTTCAGAAACAGTGCTGAAGCCTTTAAATGTAGCATCTGCGATGTGAGGAAAGGCACTTCCACCAGGTACTTGGAGAGCTGTGTTACCTTTTGTTAAAGGACTTTTTTTTTTAAAGGTGGGGGTGGAGGGTAGCTGTACTTTTTTCTGCCTTTTCAACTTGTTGATGACCGCTTTTTCTGCATTTGGGTGGGGGGTGATGTGGGTCCCCGCCCCCACTTTGGGTTGAAAGCCTCATGTTCACTAAGTGATTTGTGGGAGGGAATTTTTCCAGGTTTTCGTTGTATTTTAAACAGATCCTGAGTTTATTTGACACTTGTATCTATGGCTTACTGGTATAGACTCAAAAAGAGAGGGAATAGTGCTTTTGCTATGGATTGTAGGATATTGGACCTTTTTATTTTTGCCATGTGCAGAATGTTTTTAATTTGCCTGTCCTGAATTATTTTGCTCTTTGAGAAGCATAGTGGCGGTAGTACAGCAACTCTGGTTGTGCTTTTCCTGTCTTGAGCTGCAAATGTCTGTTATTTTCTTGCACTTGAAAATAAACACTGGGGTTTGATAAAGTGCGTATTTTGGATGGCTGAGCTGTCAGTTTGTGTTTTTTTCTCCCTTTCTAATTAGTTTATACAGAATGGTGACTGGAGGACGATTTTGCAAAATAGTAATTGAATAGTGTGACTATATTGAAGTTTGTGTTTAAAGCTTTATTGTATTGAAAAGAATGTTGAAAGAGTTTCTTTTCATTTAGATGAAGGTATTAAACTGAATCTATCATAAAAACGAGTTGAACTACTCCAGGCTGACCATTTAAACGAAATGTCAAAGCTCATTTTGTGGTCTTCTGGTCATCTTTTTACTTTTACCTGGAATTGTTGCTGTGGTGTTAAGAGTTTTAAGTTGAACTATTTTTACTGCCTTTTAAGGGGTAGACATTGAGGGGTACGAGTGCGCAAAAGAGAAAATTCCTAGTTGATTCTTGAAGACGTAGAAGTTGATTGCCAAAAAGTCTCATCGGTTTTTGAGTTGGTGCCATTCCAGTAGGACTGTAGTAAGTAGTACTCCAAAGTTTTGTCTGAATGTTCTTTGACTAAATGAATGAATCCTGTTAGGGCTTCATTGCTTTATTTACACCTGGTATGAAGTAGGATACAGAACAACTGAAAGAAACTAACTCTGGGACAGTATTGTGAATTCCACTAATTCTTTAGAGATTTTTGAATAAAAATGACTGAGAACATTCAATACTTCCTCATCAGTAATTTCTAAGTTCACGTTTTCCTTGTATTATCATAGAATGAATTTAGTTAAAAACTCATTGGCAACTTCATAGGTTTTGTTTTGCTATCGAACAGGGAAGACCATCAAATGGCATGAAAATTTACAAATGTGTGTTATTTAAAGCAATAGTGATTGTATTTTATTTATGAGTAATGTTTTTTACATGTAGAATCCCACAGAGGCTAAGCCTCTTTATTGTGGTTTTGGTTTGAGTGTTACCGTAGATGATGTTCAAGTAAATGACAAGGAAACTCCTAAGAACTTCAGAACTTTACTGGTGAAGAGAAACAAACCAAACTCAGAAGTTTGCCACTGATATGTTGCTGGGAATAATTACCTCATAATGAAATGCATTTCAGTTTCTGTATGTATAAGAAAATAATTTTGACTCATCATTTTGGAAGCACGTGCAAGGTTCTAACTTTAAAAACAATCCGTGGTTCTTTCAGAGCCACGGATGATGATGACAGAATACAGTTTTTAAGACAAATCTGTAAAGTTGCCAATAGTTTTGGGGCTGTTCCAGTACAGGCTATTCACTGTCTTTAGGGGTCTGGGTAATTTTTGTGATGTGTTCCTTGCTGTGTAGGATTTGAGTGCCGACTTGAGTTAGAGAACTTAAATCTATCAATTCATGGTACCCTTAACTTATCCTAAGTTTGTATTACCTTGACTATTTTCAGTATTTTGCTGTTTTAGATCCATTCTGGAAGTTGTTAATTGGAAGGCATATGACATTTTGACTTCCTTAGCTGTGAATGTGCTTCATGTGGGAAGGATTTCAGTTGTTAATTTTGCCCTATCCATTGCATTTAACTTTGGTTAATTTCTCTGTGATACTAGTTAACTTCTGTTTATTTTCCTTGGGCCTTTTTTGATAATTTCCTTGAAACCTCAAAGGTTTGACATTTTCTGCCTTGAGTATTGGTATCACCATGGTATTAATGGCAGTTGCAGACATGTTGGTTTTTAGACCCATGAGTAATGCACAAAAAACTGTGAATTTAGAATAACTTTTAATTAACAAAAGGACTTTTTAAAACTGCTGATTGGTAAAGAATTTGGGTATTAATGCTCTTAATTGTTTGTATTATAGCCTAGCTGATTGGCTATCCAGTGGTTGGTTTGACATTTGTTTATTATACATGTCTTTATTGTTACCATCATCCACCATTCAGCTCTGAAAAAGAGCTTATTAGTGATTGTCCAATAGCACCCTTTGAAGGTAGAATTGATTCTCCTCAATTTGAGTAGGAAAATAATGCCACTCATCCAAAGAACATTTTGCTAGAATGTGAAAGAGTGTTCATGACATGAGGGTTATTAAAGGGTTGGTTAAGACATGTTCCTGAATAACTACAATCTAAGTTTTAAAGAATTTAAGAGAAGTATACATAAACTACTGAGGGGGGTTGTGACTTGGGAAGTCAGTTAGAGGTTTTCATGCCCATGTATGCTGGATAAGGAGGATTGATTTCTACGAAATCACTTGCTAACTTTTCTACTGTTTCTGTGTGTACTGATACAGTTCAGAAGGAATCATGAGCATGACTGTAGAAGTCTTTTTCTTTCTTGTTAGTGCAGTGTAGACCAAAATGAAAGAGAGATTAGAAGTTCTTTTTTATTTTATAAAGATGTATTTATTTATGCATACAAGAATAGGAGTACAGGCCAGAGATGGGGGTGGGGGGGGGTCGCTGAGGGGATTAACCAGAGACTGGGGAGCAGAACAAGACAGATCAGCTGAAACATTGCTTAGGGAAGCAGGGGTGAGACAGGAGTAACACCATTTGGGTTACTTGTGTGTAGTGGATGGATCTTGTGTGTAGTGGCTGTGGATAGCTTCACAGTGCCATGCTTTAACCTGTTGGGCCACCAGGGAGGGCTCCAGACCAGAAGCTCTTAAGGAACATATTAGCGAAACGGGGGACACTTAATAGGTGCCTTACAGGTTCAGGGAAAGCAGAACTGTATTTTGGATTTATTATAAGTTATGAGTTGGATGTCCCTGGGTGTTAGATACATTCATTTTTACAGCTGCACTGTCCTACTGTAGGCCTTGCTGGTTATTTTTTATTAATAGCTTTTTTGAAGTATAATTTACATAGCATTGTAATGTACAATTGTACATTGTAATATACAATTCGGTGATTTTTAGTAATTTTAAAAGAGTTGTGCAACCATCATACCAAAGCAGTTTTAGAACTTTTCTGTTGCACATGGTTCTTCACACCTGTGCTTTAACACAAGAGCATTGGGTCTTTAACACAAGAGCATTGAGGAATAACCATAGGCAGGCAGTTTTCCTCTCTATTTCTTTGTACCTTAAGCCTTTCATAGTAGAACATAAAGGACTTTGTATGTAAGGTGGTAGTGGGGCGGGGGAACACTGTCCCATTCCTCGGTGATAGCAAAAGTTGTCTTTTCCAACCCACTTTGCCAGTCTCAAGAAAGCTTTTAAAGCTCATGCCAGCTTTTAAAAGGAAAAACGTGCACCCCACAAATTTACAAGTGTACCTAAATGTTCTGTTAGGTTGACATTTTGAATTGTGGGCAAAGATGTGTCCAGATGTGATGATAAATATATTAGTTTTGGTATTCTTATTTCTCTGAATGTAGTGATGACTATTGTAAATGAAGAAATTTCCAAGACATTGCTGCAACACTTGTTGATTGATAATAGTACTGCATTTTAACCTTCAGCTACCGCTTAAATCACATTTGAAAAATTGGAAATACTTGCTTTGGGTAATTACATTTAGAACTTTTCTGGTCATCATTTTAAACTCATCTTTGAAAACCATGTTTTATTTAATTCTTGTTACTTAAATGCAGTGTACTGTTTTTAAAACTTCTGTAGATTTATAAAAGTGAGGATTCACTTTAAATGTGTAATAAGACTGTAGAAATAACTAATTTTTTTTAAAAAAGCCAATATTCAGGATATTGAATTCAAAGTTGGTATTCAGTAGTAGTGTGCGTAAAAGGTTTTCCTTGTCCACGAACTTTTCATTCTTTGCAATTCTAACTGTAATTTTTCTCCCCTTAAATTCAGGCACCCTGGCAACTAAAATCTCTTGAATAGTCATGAAGTACTTCAGAAGTTTTAGGGAAAAACACAACATAATTAGTGACATGTGAAAATTTTGATCTTGGCTTAGAGCTTCAAAAGCACATCATCCTATGAATTTTCTTTTTAAAATCTTTGCATATCTTTTTATAAAAGCTTTTCTTTCTCAAGTTTTAATAATTTTTCAGTCTTTTACATAATTATATAACTTTGTGAGTACAGCTTCATACCTCCCTACATGCATGCACTTCGCTTCCTCTCCACCAGACTCCAGTGCTGATGTCCTACCTCTTAGCCCTCCTTCCTTTCTTGCCCCCATTCCCTCTCAACATCAGTGTTTTTCAAAGTCTAAGATTTTTTTTTCCTGTACTTACTCAGTTTTTTGTTGTTACTTATATTCCTGTAATAGAATTGTTTCACTTAATATAACCACCTGGGAATCCATTTTTTTCCAAAGGACACTACTTCATCTTTTAAAAATAGCTGAGTAGTATTCTGTAAAGAGAGAGGGATGTGTGTGTGTGTTTATGTGTTCATAATTTCTTGATCCATTCCACTGACTGGACATTTAGGTTGGCTCCATGACAGTTACTGTGAATAATACTAACATGAACAAAGGAATATATACTTCTTTTCATATACTAGTATTTTAGTTTTAATATTTTTTGGGAAAATACCTATCAATAGGTAATGCTGGATCATATATTTCTGTTTTAATCTTAAGGAATCTGCATACTATTTTCCATAGAGGCTGCACCAAATTATATTCCTACCAATCATAGATGAGTGTTCTTTTTTCTTCATCTCAGCAACATTTGTTGTTTCCACTCTTTGATAAAGGCTATTCTCACAAAGGTGAGATATTTTTGACTTACATCACTCTTAATAAATGACACCGAACATTTTTTTTTTCCATGTGCCTGAATGCCATCAGAATGTCTTTCTTGGAGAAGTGTCTATTTTGGTCATTTGCCTGTTTGTTTTGTTGTTGAGCTGTATGAGTTCTCTATATATTTTAGAACTCTAACCCCTTGTCAGATGCATGATGTGCAGTTATCTTCTCCCAGTACATAAGGGCTGCCTTTTTTTTTTTTGGTGGTAGTGGTGGTGGTGGTGGGTGGTGTCTTTTAAGGTTCAAAACCTTTTTAGTTTGATCTAGTCCCATTTGTTTATCTTACCTTTTTCTTGTCCTTAATCTTTCACAAAGAAAGTCTCTTTAACAAATAGTATTGGGAAACTTGGACAGCCATACGCAAAAAAAGTCAAACTAGATCCATACTTCATACCAAAAACTAATTCAAAATGCAGTTAAAGACTTGGATATAAGACCCGAAACCATAAATATTTACCAGAGAACATAGGTGATTACACCGTGGATGTCAACCACAGACATGTATTTGAGGATGGGTTGCAGCTGTGATACTTTTATGGTAGAAAAACTCCCAGAAAACAGAGGGACTACCTAACTTGGCTCAGAGTCAAGTCTTCTCCTCTGGCCTCACACCATGGTAGTTTGTTATTTAGGTCACATTGATTTTATAGTGTTCATTGTAGGTAAAAATGCTCCGTAAAGTGCATAGAACAATTACTCTGTCTTCCAAATCATCAGCCTTATTAAAACTTCTAACATAGCTGGAACAAAAGCTGGTGCAGTTTACTTGTTCTAATGCTCACTTTTACCCAGAGACAGAATAATAACTTACTTTGTATTTGCCATTAGGCTTACTGATTTATTGGTACTGACTTGATCTTCTGTATACTTGGTGACCTTAAAGCAAATTACCTGGGCAGTTGTAGTCATATGACAAGTTTTTTTTTTTTTTGTTTGTTTGTTTTTAAAGATTTATTTATTATTCATACAGAACTGGGATACAGGCTAGAGATGCGGAGGGTGAGAGGATTCACCAGAAACAGAGTGGGGAGGAGAACAGGCAGATCGACGAAGTACACTGCTGAGGGTAGCAGCGGGTGGGTCAGGAGAGGTCTGCTGCGTCATGTGGTCACCTCTGGGGCAGGCGGGGATCGAACTCATGCGGAATTGGCTTAAGCTTCTTTTGCAGTGCCACCAGGGAGGGCCCATATGACAAGTTTTTATTGAGCACATAACCATCTGTGTCCAGTGGTATAAAGATAAAGGTCCCCGCTCTCATGGAGCTTAAAACACTTTGAAGAGGAAGAGAAAATAAACAAGTAAACACAAAAATAAGATTCAGCCAGTGACAGAAATTAGAGTAATGAGGACTAAGTGGGGGACTGCTTGAATAGTGTTAGGAGTCACGTGGGAAACAGTAATGATGCTTTCTTTTGGAGAAAGGGAAGAATTATTTCTGCAGGTTTGTCTGTTACATTAAGCTCGTTTAGTTGGGATGTTCAGAGTTGGAGTCTAGATGCATAGGGTAGTTAACTTGGGGGCATATCCTCATATCTATCTTATTACTAAGATTGGGGGAGGATTGGTTGGATTCAGTTAGGTGTTCAGGTGGCCTACATTCATTGTGTGATTCAGTAGATACTGAAGAAATTTCAAGATTAATAGAAACTTCATCAAGTGGCTGTCACCAAAATAGCAATATTATTTTAGTTCATGAGTACTTTAGGTAATAGTGTTTCTTTTAGACTTGAACCAAAATATTGTACAATCTTTCTGGCTCTTAATTTTCTCTTTGGCCCCATCACCAGGGCCTTTATGTTTGTGGCATCTTCCTTTATATTTTCTTCCAGTAGTGCTTCCCTCATCTTTTTATCTGTTAGTTTATAACTGTACTGTTTCAATTTTAGCATATATGTGGAGAAGTATTATATAAACTAAAAAAAAAAGAGTATACCTATGTAACCAACATCCAAATTTAGAAATAGAACACTGAAACTCAGAAGCCCTGTGTGCACATTTAGTCCCTCTCCCCATCAGCCCCCCCTCCCCCCCCAGCCACTGTTCTGACTTCTAGCATTTAATGAATTTTACCTGTTTTAGACCTTTACATAGTATATATATTTTTGGGTCTGACTTCATTCACTTGTTATATTTGTGAGATTCATACCTTTTGTTTTCTGTGTTTCTTGCACTCTGTGTGCATATCCTTACTTACACATTCTAGCTTTTTGGCTTCTGTATGTTGCCTACACACATTTGACACAGCCCTTCTCTTCTCCCTGTTAGAATAAATCGACATGTGGCTTCTGAAACTTTAGGGTATATAAAGAAATACTTGCTTCTTCTCAGTAGCATTGCACATAACCATTTGTGTTTCAAGGTATTGAATTAAAGAAAATGAAAATTTTTATGTCCAAGGAGCCTAAGAAACTTGAAAAGATAAGCGCTTTAAAAAGCCATTAATATAAAGCATCTAGTCATAGACCTTCATGGTAGCCATGAAATGACTGAATGAAGTAGACAGTGTCTATAAGGGTTCATTGGTTTAAATCTAAGATTTGAACCAGGTGTTTGTATGGTTATTGAATGTGGGATTTGTTGTTGTACAGTCTGATACTGGCTGATTTTTTGCCTCTTACAGTTTAACTCATCATTCTGCAGATATGTCAGCTGCACTGTTTCTCCCCAAACAAGATAGTCCCAGATACTGTACCACTGCCATCCTGTGTGCATACACCATGAACAAATCTCCACTTGGATGACTTCAGTTGTCTCCTGTTTATCATTGTATTTAAGATAAATTCTAAATCCTAAGTATTTCAGGGGCTTCTGATTTGTTCCTATACTGTTTCTTAAAAGTTTCTGGAAGCCACTTCCCACCATTCCTACCATCCTCTTAGCCTACCTCTCTTTCCTCAGATGTATGTGTTTAATGCCAAGCTGCTTGATGTTTTCCTTTTCATACCTTGACATCTGCCTTTATTCTGGGTTTTCTTCTGAAATGCCTTCTCTTTCCTCATGTCCTGGTTGACTCTGAATTGTCCTTATGGGTGTCTCATGCTGCCTTTGTTCATCCGCTTTGATCATAGTTACCTTGTCATATCATTTGAGCTGTCTTTCAGTTCTTTTGCATGTTTTTACCACCCTTGTTTTGTGAGCAGAACCTTTTCATAACTTTGCCTTATCTGGTAAAGTGTCTAACACTTGCTAGGGGTTCTGTGAATGTATATGGAAATAAATGAAGGCTGGAGTTTAAATTAAAACTGTTAAAGAGTTCTGATAACTTACTTTCATATTTCATGACTGGAGTGTGCAGTGTTAATTGGATTAGGCAAAGGTTGTCTTTATAAAATGTCTTTAAAAGTAGTATTTCTATTGTTTTCTGAATATGTTCTAGAAATGAAACAAACTCCAGCCTTGAAGAGTGTAAGAATGCATAGCTTCTTGGAGCGTGTTTGAGCTTTGGGGCTTTAGCACACCTAACCTAAATAACAACTGGACAATTCTTAGTTTTTATAGATGCCCTGTTTGTTAACTTCAGTAGCCAAAAGTGATATTGAAAAGTCTGGTCATAAAACATCAGTCATTCAATCTTCAGGTACGATGAGGAGAAAGAGGAGCATGCTTATAAGCTGTCATCTAAAGGCAGTTTGAAAATGGTGACAGAATATTTTGAGTGTTGGTGGAAGTGTTATGCTATATTTGCTGTGTAAAAATTCTGCCATCACTTGATAATAGTACCCATTACTTAGTGTACATTACTACTCTGTTCAGTAATTTAGGATTAGTTTCTTCTGTTCAAGTCTTGATTCATTCATGTCATTCATTTATTTAGCTAAAATTTTATCTCCATGAAGTGAGATTCACACAGACTGTGCTGCCAGATGTGAATTCTCAAGAAAGGTTATGCAGATCAACTACCGTTAGGCAGAAATCATATACAGTTGAAATCACAAGGTAAACAGGTGAAATTTTGATTTTAAATTGGATTAGATATTACTCCTTTCTTTTCCTTGCTATGTCATTTTGGAAAATCTTTCTAAATTATCTCGTGGTTAGGGGAAGAAAATAATGGAAGGGATATGTAAAAAAGTGTTTTTCCTTAAACAGTGTTCAAAACATTTTTCTTTACAATTTAAGAGCATTAACAGTACAATTTAAGGTGAAACGTTGATAGACTTTTGAAGAGACAGGAAATTTCGGGTGATTAGAATGTGTCTCATCAGGGGGCCTTATAAACACCTAAATGGCATGGTGCTTAGTCAAAGGGAGAAAAAAATACCTGGTGACTGCTTTCTCAGAACAGATCAGATTTTTAAGTTAGGAGGTCTCTCCATTCCTTTATAAAACTAAAATTTGTTAATATTAGTGAGTTCTTAAGAATATTCATGATTGTGGGTGATTTGGTGATGGGAAGCCCACGGGGATTACAACTGAGATGAAAAAATGCACATAGATATATAAAAGAATATTCCTGATTATAGGAAATATGAATTCAACTCATACTATGTTAACTCAGAACAATGAGAAGAGTTAACACTTGAACTCAGAGGAGGGCCAAGGGAAGAAGCGCAGGAGTCAGGACCTTGGTTTCTTCCCCAGTTCCTGGACTGTTCTGTTGCCTGGAGGTTGGGCTATGGTGATTGGCCAAGCTTAATACATCTGCAAGATCTGTTACTTGAAGGGAGATGGAATACTTACTAGATGGATAGAAAATAATTATCATAGTTTATGCCTTAATACCCTTCATATTTATAGTTCTTATTTTAAACTACAATATAAAGTTGTAGGTGGGAGGCTTTAACAGTACTTGGATAAAATTTCCTCTTACAAGGAAAGAAGTGAACAGTGGTCAAATTAAAAAGTACTGATGTTCTGTAGGTTACTCTTTTATCATTGTATTTGGCCAGTGTCCTTTAATCACTGCTTTTTACAGAATTTTTTTTTTACAGTTTAAAAAGTCACCCATAGGGCCCTCCCTGGTGGCGCAGCGGGTTAAAGCACTGCACTGAGAATCTAAAGCCGCTTCCGCATGAGTTCTAGTCCCACCTGCGCC
>NW_004567105.1:43491752-43493008 GCF_000260355.1 Condylura cristata
AGAGTCTTACTTGAAGATATAAACAGGTATCTTGACCTGTTTATATTCTTAGGGAAAAATTTTGTGAACCACCATAGTTTTAAATTCCTATTTGTAGAAAATAAGGTAAAATCCTGTTTCAGGTTTTCTGGATTGGCTTAACTTGGGGAGGAACGAAAATATGCTGCTCAATATTTAATATCTGTAGCATGATTAACTTTGTCCAAGTTCTCAATTATAGGAACAATTATGTATCCAAGACAACTCAGATGTAATGTTTTAGATTTAGTTTTATATGTTAGTTTCTTACATTTAATTGTAGGGTGGTAGCTCTCAAACTTAGCAGTCATCAGAATCCTGAAAGGCTTATTGAAACGCACACTGATAGGGTTCAACCTCTAGGTTGAGTCCTTTGAAGTTGTATTTCTAGTAAGCCTCCAGATAATGTTGGTGCTGCTGTAGGTCTGAGTAGTACACTTTTGAAAACTACTTGTTTAACAGTCTTCCTAATAAAGTTGAAGATAGTTTTGGATATTCATTGTGGAAAAGATGTATCTTGGCATTTCTCAGTGGTTAAGAGAAATAATCAATATTCTAGGAACCATGTTTTTAATGAGAGCTGACATTAGAGGTGATAATTAAATATATTGTTTGAATTAGAGAAATGCTTATAAATTGGGGAACATTAAACCTTTTTACACCTTAAAATCAGCTATTTTGCATTACTAAAACTTGGATTAAATTTCAGATATATGTATAAGTTAACTTATTGCAACATACATTAGAGTTGGAACCATTATCATTAGCGGTTTTTCAATAATCAGTAAACCAGCATTCTAGTAAAATGTTGGCAGAGAAGATGAACAGATAATTTATACATGAGCTACAGGTTAAACCATTAAACATGAGTATTATATATATATATATATATATATATTCCCATTAAAAATAAATACAAAATAACAGTTTTTTTTGAAAATCATAATTTAAGGTACAAAAAAACTAGTGAGACTAGATGTTCATTCTCATTCTTAGCAGACTTGTAAGTTGATTTAATTTTTCTGTAAACTTGGCAGTTGGTAAAAAATATTTTTAAGATACTGTATTCTATTACCCAACAACTTGTAGGAATTTATGAGATGTGCATGTAAAAATTCCTGTGTAGATATATTAATTGCATCATGATTATTACAGAAAATTGAAAGCCTTTGGAAAGATAGTTGGACAGTTTCTTTCTTTCTTTCTTTCTTTCTTTCTTTCTTTCTTTCTTTCTTTCT
>NW_004567105.1:43493127-43587505 GCF_000260355.1 Condylura cristata
TCTTTCTTTCTTTCTTTCTTTCTTTCTTTCTTTCTTTCTTTCTTTCTTTCTTTCTTTCTTTCAAGATTTACTTATTTATGCATAAAGAATTGGGATACAGACCAGAGGTTGAGGGGCAGTGAGAGGATCCACCAGTGACAGAGTGGGGAGCAGAACAGGCAGATCGGCACTGTTGAGGGGAGCAGCTGGCGGGTCAGGAGAGGTCTGCTGTGCCGTGTGGGTCACCTCTGGGTGGGGATCCAATTTAGCTGCAGCTGGCTTGCAGTGCTGCGCTTTAACCCGTTGCACCACGAGGGAGGGCCTAAATGTCCTTTTGGAACTTGATGGGTACATCCATACATACCATAGACAATTACCCACAATTACAAAGAATAATTGCAACAGCTTGCATGGGTCTCAGATAAATGCAACAGCTTGCATGGGTCTCGGGGACATTATGATGTGGAAAAAGTCAATCGCATATTGTAAGATACCATGAACATTTTTGAAGTGACAGAATTATAAAACCAACTCTTAGTGGTTGCTGGGAGTTAGGATTAGTGGACAGCGGGAGAGCAGCAAGAGGGACATCTTTATGGTGATAAAACAGATCTGTGTCATGATTGTGGTGGTAGTTAAATGATTCTTACAGATGTGGTAAGATGCCCTAAACTATTTTTTTTTTAAAGTAAAAGTTTTAAAAAAGTTTCTATTAAGTGTCATTAGATAGAAACAAATTTCAACGTATAAAACAGTACAGCTTACATACTTGGTTATAATGACTGATGAAAGTATTCTCTTGGCAGAATGACTTTTTTGTGCTTTTCTGTAGTTTTTGTATTGTGTTTGGATGAGTTGTTACCACTTTGTGGCTGGAAGAAATAATTTTCATAATAGGAAATTTGAAAAATGATAATTTTGGAATATTGAAATTTAAGTAAATAGGACTACATGTTTACATTAAGGGATTTGAGTTTTTTTAAAAATTGGTTACTCAAAGTATTAAAACAACAGGTAGGTAAGAGTGCAAAGTGTGCATTCTTACATTTTTTTTCTTGTAAATTTAAAATTTTTTGGTGCCTTCTCTTAAATCCTGTATGATGGTTTGCATCAGTACTGCTTGCTAAAATATGCCTTGTATGCCATATGTACTTGTAAATTTTAGTAGTCATAATAAGCAGATGAAATTAATATTAGGTTTATAATTTACTTAATTCAACATGTAATCAGTATAAAATTGCAGTGAGTTATTTTACATTTACTTTTTCATACTAAATCTTCAAAGTCTGGTGTGCGTTTTACAATTACAACACAGTGCAGTGTAACTAAGTTCAGGCTAGCCATGTGTCAGGTGCTCAGAGCTGCATGTGGCTACCATATTGAGAGCAGTGGGAATTGAGAGCCAGGGCTTTGGGGGCAAGCTGTTTAGGTAAATTAGTTTTGTCACTTGCTAACTTTGTCACCTTGGGCATATAACTTGAACTTAAGCTGTAGTTTTTTTCATTTATAAGATAGGAATAACAACCTCCATAGATGTACTCTTAAGAATTGAGTGAGTATATAGCATACTTGGCATAGTACCTGGTACATTATAGATATTATAAACAA
Source organism: Condylura cristata (assembly GCF_000260355.1). Lineage (NCBI taxonomy): Eukaryota > Metazoa > Chordata > Mammalia > Eulipotyphla > Talpidae > Condylura > Condylura cristata. Next base: position 43,494,715 of record NW_004567105.1, read on the forward strand.
TATATAATATAATATATTATGTATTGGATTGAATAACTAGTCATTCCAAACATATATAACTGATAACATTACTATTTGTGATACTGTGATAAGCAGTATGTTAGCTAATTTTTGTTTCCCAGAGTTTTAAGTCTTGTATCTTAGTATTTTGAACAAAATGCAGCAGACATTTGAACATTTAGACTATTTTTAATACAAGATTCTCAAATTTATTAGCCCAATACCTTATGTTTTGCCTATCAATTTTATATCTATTTTCCCAGTGTATTATTCACAATGTTCCTGAGAAGAAATAATCTAGCTTTCAACTTGAAGTTGGAGCTTAGTGAAGTGAACTTAACTGGATTTCATCCCCAGTTAGTAGGATAGAAGAAATAGAAAGTTGACTTAATTGATGAACAAATTAATATTACCAAAGTGTTTAAACTGCCTTCTGTTGATTCTTTCCTTTCCACTTTTGCAATTGTGAGGGAGCATACATCACCCTCTCCCAGAGGGCCATAATACAGTGCCTCTTGACCAGCTACCATCACTCAGAATTATGAGATTGTTAGACTAAACAGATCACCCATGATGTGAAAGGTTAACATGAGCTTGATTTATTTGCATGCTAATAAAATTTCTCTTTATATAGTTGAGTGTTTCTCATTCTGTACATTGGTTATATATACCTATAAAAATGGGCCAAGAATATGCAGTATATAATGACTTCCTTAAAATCAGATTTTTTGAGGTACTGTTTAATATTTGACTTACTCAGAAAAATTACACAACTTTTGGAAAGAACAGTGTGTGCCACCATTCAGATCAGGAGTGAGAGATGCTAATTTTGTGAATGATGACTCTCCCAAGCCAGTGGTCCAGTAGACGGTACTTGTCTGCTGGTAGAGTCCCCTAATGTTTATCTCAGAGGTGTTTAGTCTCTATGTTCTAATATATAGATTCTTCTTTCCCTGTGTGTATTTCTGGTTTATTTCCATTTTCTTCTCCAATTAAGAAAATTGACATCACAGGACAGTGTTCGATTAGTTATTGGGTACTCTGGGATCCAGTGTATGACAGCAAAACTACAGTTCATCTTGACAAGTGCTTTTGGTATGCATCACTAAAGTACATTTAGAAGAAGGGAAATTCTACTTTGGTGCTCAAGATAGGATGAAGTGATAGAGGGAGGGAGGTAGCGTGTTCTTTGCCCCTTGTTTTCTAATCTGCTTTTACATATTTGTTTTTCCTTTGGCCCAGCATAAGTTGGCCTGATACAGTGCTTTTCTTCCCCATCTGCCCAATCTCTCCCACAGTATGAGGTCTATAAATCTTATACAAACAACCCATGAGAATCAAATGCAGAAAACTCATAATTTTTGATATCTTAAGAATTTTAATAATTTTTTTCTTTATTATATAGTATTGTGGAATGTGACTATCCTGATTAGTTTTAGGGATGGAATTTGGTGTGGTATAATCATGTTTCAAATTCAAAGATTTCTATTTCGTAAAGGGATTCTAAAGATTTAGAAGGGGACTCCCCTAGAATTTTATTGTACACAATTTTTATTGTAATTATATTGTGAATAAAAGTTTTAAAATATCAAAATGTAAGACAATTTATGTGTACAAATAATGTTTGCTAAGATTGCTAAGACAGGTGTAATTAAAAATTGAAACTCCCTAAAACTCAAAGAACTAGAGTTTCTTTTTGTCACCTCCAAATCCTGTGATTTATGTCAGGTTTGACAGTTGATAATGATAATACAGTGATTCTTAAATTTCACAATGCTACCTATTTGTCTAAAAATATATAGGAAATAATTTGCAGTGTTTCTCCCACCCTCTCAAGATGTATCATATAGTATATATTTCAGGTTCTCTGAGTAGGAAGTCTTTATTGAATTCTTTTTGAATTTATGTGTAGTAGAATAAGTTAAATTATACTTAATGTTTTTGTTTTGAAGTCCTTCATTTTGAGTTAAGAAATTCATGTGCCTGACTTTCCCAGTCTTATAAACTCATTTGCAGACTGATAAAGCACTGGAATCACTATACTCTCCTACTAAGGACTTTTAAGGGAAGGTCTTCCTGTCAGGACACCTGGTGTGAAAAATATGATAAAAAAAATTTTTTTTAAAGGTACAGACAGGTGTACTACAGCCCTAGGGGTATTCATTCTTAATCTTTGTTATATATATATATATTTTTTTTAAAGATTTATTTATTTGTACATACAGAACTGGGGTACAGGCCAGAGGCTCAGGGGCGGTGAGAGGCTTCATCGGAGACAGAGTGGGGAACAGAACAGGCAGGTCAAGAGAGGTCTGCCATGCCATGTGGTCACCTCTGGGGCAGGCAGCTTTAGATTCTCAGTGCTGTGCTTTAACTTGCTGCGCCACCAGGGAGGGCCTGTTTTGTTTTGTTTTGTTTTGTTTAAGATTTATTTTATTTATGGATACAGAACTTGGGTACAAGCTAGAGAAGCAGGGGCAACTACAGGCTTCACCAGAGACAGGGTGGGGAGCAGAACAGGCAGATAAATAAAGTATACTGCTGAGGGGAGCAGTCAATAGAGGTCTGCCACGCCATGTGGATCACCTCTGGGTGGGGATTGAACTCAAACTGAAGTGCTTTAGCTTCTTAGTGCTGTGCTTTAACCTATTGCACCACCAGGAGGGCTCTGTTACATCTTTATAGTTTTAATAGAACAGCTCTATCTTGGTCATTTTCATGCTTGACATTCATTGAACAGTTTTCTTGAGTGGACTAGTTGCTTACTGAAAGCGTTGCGCACAGCTGGGAAGTAGCATCTTTAGGTAATGGGATACACTTTAACAAAGGTTTCATTGGATATCTATCTGCACCGAACCCAGTAATATTACTGATAAGGACCAACATCAAATGGGCCTTTCACATGTGGTAGGCACTTTGTTTAAATCCATTTCAAGCCGTCTCACTTAATCCTAACAAGGCTATGGTATATACACAGATGTTTCCCCATTTTACAATAACACCATAAAGCTTTCAGGTTCACACTCCTAACCCCAATTTACATAGCAGAGTTGTACTTGACTTCTGTCTTTTCCAGCTTCAGAGGTCTGATCTGTGTTTTTCTCTTTAGTCTTTCTCTGATGACATTACCATCTGTACAGATGCCCAGTCTATAGATAATCAATTTTGATACTGATCCATAGCAGTTAGAAACCAAATTCTGTTGGTTTATTCCTGTTGATTCCTTGATGCAGGTTCATGTTGTTTCATATTTCAGATGAACTTTAACTGCAAGCCTCTATATAGTTCTGATTTGCTCCTGGACTACTGCGCTATGGCAGTGGCCTTGAGACTGGTATTCTGGGTCTTCAGTGATCTCTAGAAACACATAGATCATATATCTTGCCTGCCTTGTTGTCTTAAACAAGATGTACCTGACCCAGAGAATCTACTTCTGTCCTACATGCCAGCTCATCTCTTGCCACTTATCATTTGCCTTCAGGTCTAACATAGCATTTTCTAAGTTACTGCTACCTAGTAGGTAAACATCATTCACTTTTTTGGTAAACCTTCCTTGATTTTCTGTTTTCTTTAATCTATTCTTCCATTTCATTTGTGTAACTACTTGTGTCATATATTGCTTACCTTTGTCTACAAATGGGTATGTGTATTTAAAAAAAAAATAAAATTGGTACGTGACCTTGGAAATAGTCTCTACTGGTTTACTTCCAGTCTTTAGTTTCTGATTTTACTTTTTGCATAATTTGTTGTTAATGTTAAGATGGTTCCTTGATTAACTCAGGTTTGTGCCTGTAGAAACTCAGTTGAGGTAACAATTAATTGCAAAGTAGAATTTTATTGAGGGGATGTCTGTTTAAAAAGGTAATCCTTCTCTGGGGAACTCCTAAAGAATACCTTCCTCTTAAATTCCTTTTGTTCTGTGGCTCCCAGTTTGTGGTTTCAGGACCACTATCTTGAAAGTTTTATAAAGTTTATAAAACCCTTTGTGACTAGAATGATCTGGGTTCAGTAGATGGCTTAAGGAGGAACAGATGAGTTCAAATAACCACAATCATGAAGACTGTACTTTGATATTTTTCAGCTGAATAAGGCTCAGAATGGCTTTTCAGGAGAGCTAGAAAACTTGTCAACGGATTTCTATAATTTAGATCTGAAATTTTATCTTTGTGATAGTGATGTCCTAGATGACCTTTTCCCTTTTTTTTTTTTTTAAGATTTATTTATTTATTCATATAGAACTGGAGTACAGGCCAGAGATGGGGAGGGTGAGAGGATTCACCAGGGACAGAGTAGGGAGCACAACAGGCAGATCGACAAAGTACACTGCAGAGGGGAGCAGCGGGAGGGTCAGGAGAGGTCTGCCACACCATGTGGTCGCCTTGCCTCCGGGGCAGGTGGGAATGGAACTCATGTGGAAGTGGCTTTAGCTTCTCAGTGCTGTGCTTTAACCCGCTGCGCCACCAGGGAGGGCTGACCTTTTCCCTTTTAAGCTGGTACTCTTCTAAAATAAAGTCCGAGTGGTTGTGTTTTTTTGTTTTCTTGTTTTGTACTTTCAGAACTCTTTAATAATGAAAGTGTGTGTGTATATATATATATATATATATATTTTGATAATTGAGATATTTTGGTAAAAGGAAGAGTTTTTTACATTTTATATCAATCTATCACTGCTAAAATGCTATTACCAAGCATTTTATCATAGCATGAGCTTTGAGAATAGATGTATTCTCAGTGAAGAGAGACTAATGCTGACCTACAAAGTTGATTTCTAGGTAAAAATGTTACATGAAAACTTGTAAGATTATATCTAGTTTTTTAAAAAAAAATTGCAAATATAAATTATTTTATATAAAAGTGTGTACAGTTCACAGCAACCAGGATTATCCATAGATAGACTTACTAAATTTTGCATTACTTAATCCTAAGAGGTAAATCCAGCTAATAGTAATTTGATAATTATATTCTCATGAATTTAAATGGTGTGTTTCAATTTTATTCATGGCATGCTCATATAAATTGGTATAAGGATATTGTTTGGGGTGCCTCCCTGGTGGCACAAAGGGTTAAGTCAGCACTATAAAGCTGTTGCTAGCCACTATAGCACCTTTGACCCCTGGCCAGGGAGCTGCCCCACGTGGCACAGCAGATCTCTCCTGTCTCTCCTGCTGCTTCCCTCAGCAGTAGATTTCAGTCCATCTACCCGTTCTGCTCCTTAACTCTGTCTATGGTAAATCCTCTCACTCTCCATACTTTTGGCCTACACTGCAGCTCTTGTATGCATAAATCAATAAATCCTTTTTTAAAAAGGTTATCGCTTTTTCTCAGTGACCATTATATTTGAGTTTTCCTGAAGAGTTTTTGCTGTTCCTTGCTTAGTAATATGCGGTGTGGTGAAGTGTAAAAACCTTTCAAACTAACATAATGACAGACATATCTTGGAAATTTTTGTATCATTTGAACTTTTCTGACATGAACACTACTAGTTAATAAGATTTTAGAGGAAAGAGGTAAGAGCTAATAAACTTGAAAATGAATTTAGACTTTGATTTTAAAGTTCCTTTACCTCTATATGTAATTTATTAAACCTATCTGGATTGTAGAAGGTAAGATAATCGATGGCTTTCATCTGTTATTTGTATTTTCTTTTTTAACAGATTTATTTATGCATACAAGAACTGGGGTACAGGCCAGAGGCGGGGGTGGCAAGAGGATTCACCAGAAACAGATTAAAGAGCAGAATAGGCAGATTGAGGAGAGCAGCAGGTGAAACAGGAGAGATCTGTGCTGCCATGTGGGTCAGCTCCTTGGCCAGGGATTAAATTTGGGCTGTAGTAAGTCACCAGGAAGGGTCCTATTTGCATTTTCTTTAAGAAAAAGTCTTTTGGACTATTGGGTATTTCTAAAGAGGGTCAAGATACTTGTATTTTGTATTTGAACAGTGCTTAATGTGCAGATAAAAGAGACTTTCTGTTCTTGGCCATATAATACGTTCAGTTTAGCAATATTGTGCATTAAGTTGTAGAATACTTTTTATTGTATCTGAAGGAGACCCATTTTTTAATTCGAGTGTACTTAAAATCAGGAAAGCAGTCTTGGTGGCTTTCTCAGCTTCTGTTCTACAGCCAAAATAACTTAAGAATGGTGAATGCAGGCACGATTAGTAAGCAATTTCCAGTTGTGTTACATGGTTTATAACTTCATGTAACCCCAAAATCTATTTTAAACAACTTAGGCCTTTTATAACAGCATTAATGACCAAAAAATAATAATAAAAGAAACAGACAAACCTGAATCATGGAATTAAGCAAAACAAGAGTTCTGGCAAACAAAAATTGACTTCTTTTCCTTATCTTTGGCTTTTCAAGATTCAGGTTTAAAATAATGAAAGTCATACCTCTTGTGTGTCCACTCCTATGAAAACTTCTAGATGAACAAGATACTTGAGCAAACACAGCCTAGCCTTGTTTCTTTTATATTTTTTTTGTGCTGAACATTTTACATTTAGACCCCATAGGAGTGCAGAAATACGGCAGAAGAGTGGGATAGACTACAGTAGGGAATGTGAGAAATAGCATAGTAGTTCCCAAATTACGTCAAGATGTAAACAAATTAGATTTATGCTCTCTTGCTTCTTGCTCATGATAACTAGTCATCAGGAAAACCACTCTTACCTCTTGGGGAAACCTTGGTAGGACAGATTTTTTCTGAAGAGGTGCATGTTTTAATTTATAGGGTATTTTGTCTGTGTGTAATGGTAATGATGGTGTTGATACTAAATTTATAGGTAAATTGTTAGACTTTATTGCCAATTAAAATTACTCAGGAGTTAAGGTAGAGCACTTCAGAATTCTTTGTAAAAATACTTTTGTAGCATTTCTAGACTAAATCTCAAGTAGTACTAAACAGTCAGGTTTTATCTCATAAATAGTAAAAACTGTCCAAAATAAATACTGTGAATGAATGTTTAATTTTAACATTGCTTAATCCTCTGTATTTAAGAAGAAAACAAAATTGTAATTACCAAACACATTTTGTCATGTGTTTAATTTTACTAGTTTTATTACAGTGTAATTGGCATATAGGACATTCATGTTTGAAGAATAACTTGGGAAACCATCACAATCAAGATAATTAATATATCTGTCACCCCTAAAGATTTTATCTTGCCCCTTGGTATTTCCTCTTATGCCCCTTTGTGTCCCTAGCAACCACCAATCTGCTCTCTTTCACTACAGGTTAGTTTGACATCTTATATAAATATAATCATACTGTGTTTGCTGGTTTTCTTGGGGATGGGTTTTGTTTCTTTCAGTTTGCAGGCTCATTTTGAAATTCATCTGTGCTTATTTGCTTAATAATCAGAATGCATATTCTGCTATTTACCCATTTAACTTTTGATGAGTTTCTAGGTAGAGCAGCTTTATATATTTCTAAATACGTCTTTTTTTTTTTTTTAAACTATTCTTGGCTAATTGGAATTGGTGTATATGGTTAATGTTATAACAAACTACTGAACTTTTTCAAAGTGGTTGTTTACTTTAAATTCCCAAAGCAATATGTGAGAGTTCCAGTTGCTCTTCGTTCTTGCCAATCTTGATGTGGTTAGTCTTTATTTTAGGCTGGTAGTAGAGGCTGTCTAATGATTATGACTTTAACTTGCAGTTCTCTATTGATGTTAAACATTTTTCTTGCTTGCTTGCCATATGTGTTTTTCTTTTAGTATCTTAGCTATTTTAAAATTTTGTTGACTTAACTAAGAATTCTTTATTCTAGATTCAGGTATATAATTTAAAAGTGGTTGTGAAGCTCAAATTTAAAATTTGACTTTTTAAAAAAACCTTTATTTTGTGTCATGTTTAAGAAATCATTTCCAAACCCAACATGCTAAGGTTTCCTTACATCTTTTTTTTCTAGAAGTTTTATAGTTTGAACTCATACATTTAGACTGTTAGCCTAAATATTAATACTTGTATATAAATTTGTAGCATTTTTTCCTTTAAAGTTATCCAGTTGTTTGAATACCATTTTTTGGAAAGATTAGTCTTTCCTCATTGACATCTTTGATGAAAATCAGTGAGCTAGACATTACTCTGTTATCTGTACTCTATTTTTGTCAAATTATAGTTGCTATATTTGGCCTTATACTGCAACTGCTATATTAATGTAGCATTATAAGGTCTTGAAATAAGGGGTATAAAATTGTTTTCAAAGAGGCTGCCTATCTATTTCTGGGTATTTTCATATAAAGTTTAGGCTCAGGCTTTTCAATTTCTACAGAAAAACCTGCTGGGTTTTTTTTTTTTTTTTTTTTACTGGAATGCATTAAATCTATAGATAAATTTTGGGAAAACTTGTATTTTAACAGCATTGGATTCAGTATAGACGGTTCTCAGCTTCGGAAATTGTATTTCAAAGTTTGAATGTTGATCTTTTCCCAGGCTAGCAATATGCAGTATACTAAAATTAAACTTCTGCAGGACAATGGTAGAAGCTGCAGCTCACATGATCACAAGAGCAAGCACACATACTTTGTAATCTATTGTGTTGCCACTATTCTTTGGATTTTGTGAATTTTTGCATGTTGTCATGTTTACAGTGGCCATGTGTGTCTGAGGTTTTATAACTTTGTTTTATAACAGGTTTGTGTCAAATGATTCTGATCAATTGTAGGCTAATGTAAGTGTTCTGAGGGCATATTTAAGGTAGGATACATTAACATACAATGCTTAGTAGGTTGGGCATATTAATGTTTTTAATTTAAGATTGGTTTATTGTAGATTGGTAGCATTGTAGATTGAGGAAGATCTGTTTAATCCTTGAACATGGCATATAGCTCATTTACTTAGGTTTTTGCCTCACTGAGTTTTGTGAGTTTTCATTGCATAAGTCTTATGTATCTCTTGTCAGTATCATTTTTGTGGATTCTGTAGAATATTTTTCGTAGTTGATTTTAACTGTGAATTAGGATAGTTTACTTTAATGGTTTGGATGCCTTTTATTTTTTATTGCACTTATTGAACCTGAGTACAGTGTTGAATAAAAGTTGTAAGAATAGACATGCATTATTCCCAATTTTTAACATAGTATAAAGAAAGCATTTGGTCCTCTCATCAGTAACTTCTTAGCTATGGTTTTTTTGTAGGTTGGCAAAGTTCCTTACTAGTTTGCTAGTTTTTAATTCCTTAAGGAATAGATACTGTAATTTTATCAAGTACATCCCTCATCTACTAAAACAGTCATCAGGTTGTTAGAATTTACTGCTGAAATGGTTGGTTTTGGAATTTTAAATCAACCTTGCATTTTTGGTATAAAATCCTACCTTGCCATGCTATATTTTATGGCAATAATTGATGTTGGATTAATTTACTAAGAATTACTTGTATCTGTGTTCATGAAAGATTACAGTCTGTAGTTTTCTTACCTTGTAATATATTTGTCTGGTTTTATAGTTAGGTTAATTTGGTCTCATATAATAAGTTGAGAAATCTTCCTGTCTCTGTTTTGGAGTTTGTTTGAACCAACATTATTTTTTCCTTAAATGCTTTGTGGAATTCACTAGTGAAACTTGGGCGTAGAGTTTTAACTGCAAATTAACTTATAAAAAATATGGAATATTAAAATTATTTTCTTGTACATGAACTTTGCCAGTTTTGTGTCTTTCAGGAAATTTAGATTACCATTTCACTGAAATAAAATTTACAGTATTTTCATATTATCTGTTTAATATCTGTAGTTCCCTGTAGACCTCATTCTTTATTGGTAATTTGTCTTTCTTGATGAGTCTGACTTGACAGGATTTTATTGATCGCAACAAGCTTGGATTTCACAGATTTTGTTCTGTTCTGTATTTCATTGGTTTCTGGTTTGACCTTCATTATTTACTATTTGAGTTTCATTCGTAATTTTTAAGACAATAAAGAGGTTACAGATTGGAGCACTTTTTCAAATATAGGCAGATGCTATAAATTTCCTTCTCAAGTACTGCTGTAGTTACACCCATAAAATTTGATGTTTTTATATTCATACAAAAATTTTAAATTTTTCCTTTAATGTCATAATTTTGATGGCACTATTTATAACTATGTTCTTTAGTTCCCAGGTACATGAGAGTTTTTAGGATGTCCTTGTTTTTCACTTTGAATTTAATTATGTCACCTTCTTATATGGTGCATACACATTTAGCAGCCCGTTGCCATTATTACGTCTTTTTTTTTTTTTTTGATTTATTTATTTACGCATTCACAACCAGGGGTACAGGCCAGAGGTGCAGGGACAGTGCTGAGGGGAGCAGGAGGCAAGACAGAAGAGGCCTGCTGTGCCATGTGGGTCACCACCAGGTCTGGGATTGAACTCATGCTGAAGTGGCTTTAACTTCTCAGTGCTGTGCTTTAATCTGCTGCGCCATCAGGGAGGGCCTATTATGTTTTTATCCCTATTAATAGATTTTGTTCTCATGATCATATATTAACATAAACACTACAACAACTTTTTTTTTTAAAACTAGAGTCAGCATGGCATGCATACATTGATATTTTTATATTTGAAATTGTTTTTTGTTTTAATAGGCATTATATAGTTGGGTTTTGTTTATCCAGTCTGCCTTTTAACTGTGGTGTTAGTCACATTTACATTTGATGTGATTATTAACATAATTGGTTTTAATCCACTATCTTGATTGTTTCCTGTTTTCACACCACCTCTTTGTTCTCTTATTACTTACACATGTTTTTTGGATTAATTATTTTTTAAATGTTATGTTACTTTTTAGATTCTTAAGCATTACTCTTCAGTTATTTTAATTGTTGCTTTATTACACATCTTTAACTTATATAGTCAACCTTAAGATACTATACTTCTTTATACTATAAGAATCTTATAATAGTGTACTGCTACTTTTCTCCATCTAGCTTTTTGTGCTATTATCATATCTCTTCCATATGTATGTTGTAATCCCACATACAAGGCTAAAATTTTTGTTTTACACAGTGAAATATCTTTTAAGGATTTAAAAACATACTAGTGTTTTCATTTTCTCAACTGCTCGCATTTCTGTTGGCTTCATTCTTTTGTGTAGGTTCAGATTTGTATCTGTTAATATTTTCTTTCTGTCTAAAGGACTTGCCGTTGACATTTCTTACAGTGCCTATCTGTTGGTTGATAACCCCCCTCTTTAAAATGCCTCAATTTTTAAAATATTTCCTTCTGGTAGCAGTTTTATTTAGATACAGTTATTACACAGTTCATCTCTAAGGTGTACAATTTAATGGTGTTTCTTCTATTTAAGGAGTTATGAATTAATGCCATATTTTATTACCCCAAGAAGAAATGCCATACTGTATAATTTTCACATTGCACTGTGCTCCCTACCCTATCCCACAACCACCCCCATTTCTAGGGAATCTCGTATACTTTTTGTTTTTTAAAGATTTGCCTAGACCTGATTAATTCAAATAAATGGAATCATACAGAATGTGATCATTTGTCACAGGCTACTTACACTAGTATAATGTTTCTAAGATGACTCCCTTTGGAAACCTGTCTGTTGTTTAAGTGTTTCGTTCCCGTTTATAGCCAAGTAACCCATTTTATTGGTTCCATCAGTTGATGAACCTTTCCTTTTGGCTGTTATGAATGCTGCTGTATTTTTGTGTAGCTAATGTTTTTATTTCTCTTGGGTATATGTGTTGGGTTAGAAGTAATGAGCCAAATGATAACTCTTATGTCTAACATCTTGAGGTTTTTCACTTTCCAAAGTGATGGCAACATGGTACCTCCCCACCAGCTGTGTTTGAGGTTTTCAGTTTCTTGCCCTTGTTTCAAAAGTTGCTTTTAGTGTGGGTATAGAACTCTAGTCTTTTTCATTTAATGCCCTAAGGAAGTGGCTCCACTGTTGCTATGGGATGCATGGTTTCTGGTGAGCAGTCTGCTGTCATTCTTCGTTTGTATCTCTACAAAAGTGTCTTGATTCTTTTAAAATTTCTCTCTTTTTTTAAGTAGCATATAATTTACCTACATGTGGTTCCTATGTTTCTTGTGCTTGGGATTTATTGAGTAGCATTTTGTTTCTATTTATATGCATGCTCCTGGGGGAGAGAAGTAATTTAGCGTTAAATCCTTGTGTGTAGTAGGAAAAAAAGCCGTAGTATATCTCACCAAGAAGAATCAGAATCTGTTGAGTAGCTCCTGGCCAGATTGCTGCTGTCTAGAGATTCATTCCACAGAAAATAAGAATGTGAAAAATAAGTGTGACTGCTTAAGGTTAATAATGGAGTCTGGATTGGACTCCTAACCTAGTCTTGTCCTCTTCTCCTTAGCTCATGATTTCTCTAACAAATCAAGTATTAGGAACGTAACTGATGTATTACTCTGGACTAACAATGTGATTAATGTGCTCCATATTTTAGGGTTTGTTTATTATCTTCTGAAATTCAGAACTATGACAGTAGTCATGGTTGTGTGTTTTCAGTTCTTTATCACATCCATAGTACATCCCATTCCTTTGAAAGATTTCCTTTGTTTTTAGAATCCTTTTATAAGGATTCTTCTTGATGACATTTTTGTAGATAATAGAGCACCTGATGTACATAGACAGAGGTGGAATCTTACTGTAATTTATCTCATTGGTTATATATCAGTATGCATTACAAACAGATTGCCATATAGAGTTGAGGTTGGTTGAAGCTGGCTATATATTGAGGCTTTTGGAAGACCATTTGGAAGTACAGGATGGAAAGAAATTTTGAGTGGAAAGTTGGAATGTCAAAGTATTTTAGAGAAAAATACTTATGAGTTTGGAAGGTCAGGTTTAGTGAGGCATTTCTTAGTATGCAGAATGAGGGGTACTCCCCACCCAAACTGGTTTGCTCTAAAAGATTTCTGACACTTGCCTCACAAAAACAAAGCATAGTATGTATGAACTTTAATAGGATTAGTGTGTGCAGAGAAAGAGGGAAGGGAAAGGACAATAGTTTTCCAACGAAACGCCCATTCCCTTACGGGTAAATGCTCAGCCAAATAGGTTGGCCTGCAGCAGTGTCACTGAGGCCTGAAAGTTTGCCATAGTCTAAGACATTTTCTGGCAGGGAACCGTACGAAGGAGGCTTGGAAGCAGTTCCCAGAAAGGTGGAACAGAATTAGCAAAATCCAAGTACATTGGATTGCCACTATCAGCCTCCCTGTATGTCTCTTGACTATGCTTCATGCCTTGACTCCTGTGTCACTTTCATAACTTGCAGGTCTAAAATTGAGAAGTGAGTGGGACTTTCTTCAAGACTCTGTTCCACGTGTCTCCTCCAAGTCTTCTTTCCAAGTCTTTTATATGCTCAGCTTGCTTCCCAACCCACCCTTCATAAAGTGGGGGCAGGTGACATAGACGTAACCCTTTTAATAAAATTCTGTCTGTAACATTTATATAATAGTAAAATCCTTTTTGATGAATTAAGTTAATCTTGCTTTTTTTGATTAAAGATTTATTTATGCATTAAAGAAATGGGGTGTAGGCCAGAATTGCTGGAAGGTTGGGTGAGAGGATTCATCAGAGACAATGTGGGAACAGAATAGACAGATCTACTGAAATACACTGCTGAGGGGAGCAGCAGGCAAGACAGGACAGGTCTGCTGTACCATGTGGGTCAGCTCCTTGGCCTGAGGATGGAACTCATGCAGTGGCTGCTAGTAGCTTCATAGTGCTGAGAACCTTTTGTGCCACCAGGGAGTCCAGTATTTTGCATTTTTATCATTAGTATAGAAGTTCCAGCTTTTGTGTATTTTGGTAGTTGCTATTCACAACTACCCTCCCCTACCCCCCTCCCCATATTTTTTTCTCTCTTCTTTTTTAATAACCAGTATGGTATAGAAGTGCTGTCTCATAGTTTTTAGTCTCCCTGATGATTAACGAAAAGTCTCTTTTCATATATTTGTGGTTGTGTCTCTTAGGCGAAGTTAATTGAAATCTTTCCCCTATTTTCATTACCTGTTTGTATGAATGCATTGCTATAAACTTTGTTCAGAAAATTTGCATTAGTGGTAGGCTGTACCTGTCCTTTTTCATCTTACTTTTTTTTTTTTAGTCACTCAGTATTTTTGAGAAACAACCATGTTGATACCATACCTGGCTTGCATATTTTATTGTTGATTAGTCTTTTCATCTATCCTTAAATAGGTTGTTTTTCTTCATTGCAAATAGCACTGGTGAGCATCTTTGTACACATCTTCTTATGACAAATACAGGAATTTTTTCAGGTCTTTTCAGTGTTAGAAGTCAGTGGAGAATTATCAGTTTTTTTATCTTATTTTTTATAAACTTTGCCAACAGCATAATTCCAGTTTTGCTACATGAAACCAGTAGGATTATCAAATATAAATTTGAATGTGGGTGGTTGAAATCTGAAGGGTTGAAAAATGGTATTTCACTGTTTCAGTTTACATCTTAATCAAGGTTAAATGTTTTCCATTTTTTGTTGTTTGTTTTGTTATAACTATTAAGTAATGTTACCAGTTTTCAAATGAGTTCTTTATAGCTGCTCCTTTTTTAAAAATAGACAGGAGAGCTTCCCCACATCCATTTTAGTTGTCTTTTACCTAGCCACTGTCCATTCCATTTGAAGACTTGCTGGATCCATCAGTATCAGTAGGTCACCAGATTCAGGCTTTGTAGGTTTTAGGTGGGGATAATAGACCAATATGAAATCTGGCTTCCAACAGATTGAGGTAGAAAGCAGAATGCTTAGGTATCCTATGGGAATGACCTTTGTGATACTTAAGGGTACTAAGAATTCAGGTTAGTGATTTAGAATTCACATTGAAAGGTGTACTTTTTAATAAATGTTAGTCTGGGGGCCCTCCCTGGTGGTGCAGCGGGTTAAAGCACAGCACTAAGAAGCTAAAGCCACTTCAGCAGGAGTTCTATCCCCGCCCCAGAGGTGACCCACATGGCGCAGCAGACCTCCTGACTCACCTGCTGTTCCCTTCAGCAGTGTACTTCGTCTGCCTGCCTGTTGTGCTCCCAGCTCTGTTTCTGGTGAATCCTCTCACTGCTCCTACACCTCTGGCCTGTACCCCAGTTCTGTATGCATAAATAAATAAATCTTGAAAAAAAAAAGTTACAGTCTGGAAGCAATGGTTGTACATACACCATACTGCAGAAAATACCTTTCTGATTAATGGGATTGTTCTTGTCTTCTGTGAAAATTTTAAACCCACATCCAAAGATTGTTTTATGGTAGAAGTTGTAACTACTGGATTTTTGTCTACCTTCTTTACTCTCTGATTTTTAGGAATCATATTTAATCATGGAGTTTAGTAACAACTTTTCTTAGTTCTAGTTCCTTTGAAAATTGATGCCCCATAAAAGAGAATAGTTTCTTGCAAGATATAAACAAAATGCAGCTATCAGATGTATTATGTATTGGTATTCTATAGAAATAGTAGTGTAGATTCTGTACATTAATTTAAAAAAAAATTTTTTTTAATAGTGTAGGTTCCCATATAGCCTTAAGAAATACACAGAGAGGGCCCTCCCTGGTGGTGCAGGGAGTTAAAGCACAGCTCTGCTAAAGTCACGCAGCATGAGTTCGATCCCCACCTACCCAGGAGGTGACCCACATGGTGTGGCAGACCTCTCCTGACCCTCCTGCTGCTCTCCTAGCAGTGTACTTTGACGGTCAGCCTATTCTGCTCCCCACTCTGTCTCTGGTGAATCCTCTCACCACCCCTGCACCTCCGAACTGTACCCCAGTTCTGTATGCCTAAGTAAATACATCTTTAAAAAAAAAAAAAAAGGAAAGAAAGAAATACATAAGAGAAATCTCGGGAACCTTTGCCCTGCTCTCCCCAGTGGTAACATCTTGGCATGACTACACAGTTGACCCATTCAGGAAACTGATGATAATCCACAGACTTCACTTGCATTTATGAGTGGTGTGTGTATTTGTGTATTTATGAGTATATGATTCCATAGAGAGCATGAGTATTTAATCCCATAGACTGTTGGTTGTTTGACTACCATCATAGTCAAGATACAGAAGAATCCCATCAGAAATATCCCTCATGTTATTATTTTATAACCAGTCACTTTTTTCACCTACAGCTTCTGGCAACTGTTCATCTATTTTCTTTATTTCTGTAATTTTCTCTGGGTTTTTGTGTATCTTAATTCCTTTAAGATTAATATAGGTTTATCAGTAATTTATTACTTTCTATTGTTGAATGGTATTTCATGTGGTTTGTATGTACTACTGTTGAACTCACTTGTTGAACAACATTTGGGTTATTTTGATTCTTTGACTATGAACAAATGGAGGTGCTATAAACATTTGAGTGAACGTGAGTTTTGCTTTCCCTAGGATAAATACTTGAGTACAGTTTCTGGGCAGTGCGTTGTGTTGAACCCTACAGATACGCTTGATACCACTTTGCGTCAGCCATCTTTTATGGCTCTCTCCTGTATGAAACAGCTTGGGCTTTTGAACTGACTAAACTTGTATGGTTTATGTGCCATATAAGTAACCCTACCAATGAATATCAGAAACTTGAAGGGCCTGAAATCACCTCTCAGATGTAGTAAGAAGTGTATACATTGTAAATCATTTCTATATCTTTGCCTGTAAAAACTGTACATTTTTTATTGTTTAGACCTAAATAACATGTAAATTTGGTGATAAGATAGAGAAGTAGTGAACTTTACTGAAAAGTTTTTAAGCTGAGAAAGTTGGGTGAGATAGAAGGTGTGAATCTGGAATGTTGCAAAAGAATGGTAAATTCTTGTGCAAAATTATACCCGTCAGAGAATTATCTGTGCCTTTTTGGAGGATGTCTTCTTTGTTTTACCTTGTACACTACTATGTGGAGGTTCATCTTACAGACATGGAATACCCTGTTAAAAGACATTCAACTTAACAATTTTTTTCACCTCCAACATGGTTGGCACACAGAATTGAAAATATGGAAAAGGGTTTTAGTTCATATGCCATAATCTTTTCAACATTTCTTGTCTGAAGTTTGCCAGAAATGGATTTCAAGTAATGGTTTTCAAGCTGTCTATGGTGATGGGTCCTGCTGAGATAATCACAAGCTTTTGGTTAGGCTGCAGTTAGCAAAGTAACTAGCTCTGTAGGCAGTCTGATATCCTGTTCTCTAACCAATTGTGTTCTAGTAAACTGAATGGGTAGTGGCCCCCACAAGCGAACTGTATGTTTTTCTTCAATTACAATCAAGAAGCATATTTTGCAGACAGTTGAAGAATGTGGATAGTTAATGAACAGGCAACCACACTTTAACCTACTGTATTAGTTTTCTTCTCAAGCATGATGATGTGCTTTGGCTACATTTTTAATTGTATAGTTTAATCAGGGTTTCTTTACAACATTTAAACCTGATGATGGATTTTATTCTTGTGTTTTTGAAGAATATCCTCTTAAATGCACTTGTGTATCTGTGTGTTTGAAAATAGGTAGGCTTTTTGGGAAGGGATTCTGATTTGATCAAGAAATTTGCCCAGATTTCCAAACTGTCCTTCTCTGTTTAAGCATACCTTTACATATACAAAGGTATGTAATGTCATTTGATGTTAGATTTCCTATAGTCTCTTATGTGCACCCTTAGTATAACTGCATATGGATCTGAATTTTATTTAAAGATTTATTTATTTATGCATACAGAGCTGGGGTACAGGCCAGAGGTGTAAGAGCTGTGAGAGGATTCATCAGAGACAGTGAGTGGGAGCAGAGGGCTGATCAGGAGAGGTCTGCCTCACCATGTGGATCACCTCCAGGGTGGTGATCAAACTCAGGCTAAAGTGACTTTAGCTTCTCAGTGCTGTGCTTTAACCCACTGTACCACCAGGGAGGGCCCATGGACCTGTTTTTTTGTTTGTTTGTTTTTTGTTTTTAGTTCAAAGCCAAAAGTGAACCAACCTTACTTTTGCTGCTCTACAGACTTTGGTCTATAAAACTACCAAAGTATGCCTGTACTTCTTAGTCACTAATGAAATGGTTTCATGGGAGGTGGGATGGGGTAATAATATCCTTTTTAATTAGTTTCTATTTTAATGTAAGTATAAGCTAGAAGCATTTTTAGAGATAAATATTGACATGACTTTATTAATAGAATCACACTTATTTTTGCTATTTATTGATCTTTAGAATTTGTCATCTGGCCAAAGTTGATACATTACATATTCTCCTTAATAGATAAAATATACTTATTTAGTTTTGTTCTCAGGTATCTATATAGTTTAGAATATTGTATAACTTTTGTAAATAGATCATGGTAAAAGGCATAATCCCTCTTAAAATTTGTAGCACAATGAAGTTAAGTTACTTTGGCTTGGCCAAATAAATTCATACTATGCTTATTCTGGTAATAGAAAGATTTGAAATAAAAGGAGATATAAGATGCTACTGAAATTAAATTTGTATTTTTTTAATCAAAGAATTTTTCAGACATGTTAGATGTTCTCAGTACATTAGCAAATAGTTCTGTTGCTGTATCATTTTGTCATTGAATAAAACAATGTCAGTAGTATAGTAAATAAATTGAGAAGTATTTTCTGACTTTAAAAAGTTGACTTTAGGGCCCTCCGGTGGCGCAGTGGGTTAAAGCACAGCACTAAGAAGCTAAAGCCACTTAAGCAGGAGTTCGATCCCCAGCCCCGGAGGTGACCACATGGCACAGCAGACCTCTCCTGACCCGCCCACTGCTCCCCTCAGCAGTGTACTCTGTCAGTTTGCCTGTTCTGCTTCCCACTCTGTCTCTGTCTCCTCTCACTGCCCCTGCATCTCTGGCCTGTACCCCAGTTCTGTATGAATAAATAAGTAAATCTTAAAAAGAAAAAAAAGTTGACTTTATTAGTTGCCAGGTTTAGTTATGATATATATTCAGATGAACATAAATACTGAGTTTGGGAAGCATCATAATTTTTCCCCCCATCATCACTACTGCGAATTATAAAATCTTCATTTTTGTGGTGGGGTATATTGTTTATTGTAAGTAAGATAGTGAACCAGAATGGAGAGTGCCTGGGAAACCTTGAGCCCAATGCAGCTTATGTCTGCACATCCTTAGGACTATGGGCAACTCACTTAAATCTTAACTGGCTTTGAAATGTGAGAATTAAACTTATTTGATTGAATAGTGCTTTCCAGCTCAAAACCCTTTCAATTTGTGGGTTGTGATTTATCTTAAAAGTTGTGTTTTAAAAATGGGCAGAAGAACTAAAAAGTCACTTCTCCAAAGAGGAAATGCAGATGGCCAACAAGCATATGAAAAATGTTCAACATCACTTGTAATAAGGGACATGCAAATTCAAACCACAATGAGATACCACCTCATACCAGTGAGAATGGTACATTGTAAAACAATTAGCAACAACAAATGTTGGTGAGGATTTGGAGAAAAAGGAACTCTCCTGCACTGCTGTTGGGAATGCAAACTAGTACAACCACTATGGAAAACTGTTTGGAGGTTCCTCAAACTGCTAAATATGGAGCTTCCCATATGACCCAGCAATCCCACTTCTAGGTATCTACCCAAAAGACACAAAAACACTGATTGAAAAAGATCCCTGCACCCCCATGTTTATTGTTGCTTAATTCACAATTGGAAAGATGTAGAAACAGCCCAAATGCCCAAAAGTAGATGACTGTATTAAAAAGGTGTGGTACATATACACAATGGAATATTATTCAGCAAGCAAAAAAATAAACACATGCCTTTTGCAGCAACATGGATAGAGCTGGAGAAGATCATGTTTAGTGAAATCAGCCAGAAAGAAAAGGAAAAATACCAGGTGGTTTTCCTCATAGCAGGAGTATAAAGGACCAGGCGAGAAAATAGTAATGATAATGAACAACACTATACCTGAAACATTTTATGGGGGTGGAATGGGGAATGAGATCAAAAACAGTGGGGGGAGGGAAGTGCACTAGACTATGGTGATGGCACACGGGTGATTTGGTGATGGGAAGCCCATGGGGTTTACAGCTGAGATGGAAAAAGGCACAAAATGATGTAAAAATAAACTGTTATTTAAAACAAAAAGTTGTGTTTTAAATAAACACAGAGATGCTTACAAATTAAATTATTTGCAAATACTTTACAGAATGGAAAACTGCTTACCTTATTGACTATCACTTTTTCCTCTGAGAGGAAATTATAACAGCAATGGAAATTTCTTTCCATTTCTAGCTTTCATGTTAAGAGCAGGTTCAGTCTCTTTCTCTCCTTCCTTATCTCTTGCTCTTTCTCCCATATTCATGTTGAGAACTAAATAACTGCAAAACCAAGTTTTGAGAACCAATGTCCTTTCTTGACCAGATGTGAGAGAATTAAACCCCTCCTTTGAGGTTCCCGTTGTAGCTAATGAATTAACCTTGTCCTTGTGTATGCGGAACTAATACCAGTTACATGTACATAACATAGGGAGAATTGAAAAAATAATCACTGAAATGATGCGTACTCTATGGCTCAGCTTGAAAAAAGTTTGCTGTCCTAGAATACAGTGTGATATCGATTCTCATGCAAGTTTATTTATAAATGAAAACGAAACTGGTCACAAAGAGGGTCTTCGTATTTAAGACACTGCCAGCTTGCACATGCTTTTAGTTTTCCAGTAATCCTGATAGTATATACCTGTCCTTTTCTATTACTATTGATAATGTGTTTGGTTATTACCCATGTTATTTGGAACTCCCTAAAATTCTGTTTGTCCTTCCCCTCATATTTACAGTAAGTCCTCATTTCTCTTATTAGGTTTTTGGAAACTGCAGCATAACTGAAAAAACATAATGAAAAAAAAAGAGGGTCCCTAAATAATGGTTACTATCAACCAGGATTTCTTTTTTCTCACCCACAGGACCTTCTGTATTTTCCTCTTAGGAAGGTTCCCTTTGTTTCCCTGCTTCAAGGATTGGAGACTTTCCAAGTCCTTTCTTTTCCCCATTTTCTAAGGCAAAATTGATATTTCCTCTTCTGCATTATAGTACCTAGCTTCTGGCCCTCTCATGGCAGAGCAGGGATTAAAGCCTTAGTGCTGTCAAGCTATCACCAGCCACTACAGCAGCATGAGTTCAAATCCCCTAGCTAGGGAGCTGACCCACATGGCACAGCAGACCTCTCCTGTCCCTCCAGCGGAGTATTTCAATAGATTCCACCCCCCCCTTCTGCTCTCCACCCTGTCTCTGCTGAATCCTCTCACCCCCCACCCCCAGTTCTTATATGCGTAAGTAAATAAAATAAATTTGAAAAAATATAGTACCTAGCCTCTTAACCACTATCTTTCGCATTTAAAAATAATTCTTTGCATTCCTGTCCATTGCCAGATGGCAGGAGCTATTAATTTATCAACACCTAATGTGTATTGGTTGAATAGTGAATGACTGTTTAAACTCCTGTGGTATTAAGGGAGTGTAGGACTTATTTTGTATAATGGCAGTAGTATATCTGGGCATCTTGTTATTACATGGAGATAGAAATGTAATCTTGGCATTATAATACCCTACACAAACCAACTGAAGCCATTATTGCTGCTCCTAAAAGGAGTGTATATAGACTTTATAAAGCATGTCCTGATTTAACTCCTAAGACATCAAATATAGATGTGTAATTAGTGGTAGAGAACAAGCTAATAGGATATTTGAAAAATAAATAAGTAGAGCTTTTAAAAGGAGGTTATTGCACCCAGAAGACCTAAGTGAAATTGTTTTTTATTGTCATTAGCAAGGTGGTCTTAAAATGTCAGTATCATCTACCTCTTAAACTTTTCTCATTTGTGAAATTGTTGTTTTGAGAGAGATGCTTGAGAATGTATTAATGTAAGCAAATGTGTTGTGTTGACACTGAGAAAGCAACAAAATGATGTTAGCTGTGTGAAGTTAACTTCTTTTGTCAGATGTGTAAATAAGACCTTGCATAAATAATAGCTGTCTAATATTTGTTGAGTCAAAGAAAGAAGGTAGACTTCCAGTATAATGAACAACAACAACAAAAAATACTGTAGTATGTTGTATTTTTAGACAAAAAAACCTGGAAATTGAGATTATCTGCAAATGTCTGTATTAATTGGGACTGATAAGTATTTATGTCTGGAGGCTCACGTGGATGCTTCTGAGAGTGGAGTTAATATAATTGCTAACAGTGGAAGAATGAGTTTTGATTCTTTTTCTGATAAATGGCAATGCTAGAAGAGGAAGGTCTGTAGTGAAGTAGCTCCCTGTGCTCTACTTCGATGAACAGTAGAAGGTTGGCTACTAACCTTTTATTGAGTATCCATTCTTTGCCAGGCTTCGTAGTAGGCATTTTATGGATGACCTACCTTTATAGCAGCATAAAGACACCTGGTATTACTCCCATTTTGAAGACAAGGATAGAGTAGTCCTTCCAGAAAATAGATACAGTCAGTATAAAAAGAAAAATGTGGGTTGGGGCTGGTAGCTATTGTGAAGGATTATCTTTAACTGTGACCTCTTCAGACTTTGCCTTTACAGTATTAGAGAACTAAGGCAAAACTGGTTTTGATTTCATTGGAAACAGTACTTATTTTTACAGTTATTTACTAATCATATTTAAACAAGGCAGACCTTCAAACTTGTTCTGGTTACACTAGACATTGGTTTACTGTGAGGAGGCTTCTCTAATCACTACGAAAATGCATGCATGCTAACCTATATTAAAAAATATCTGGTGGGTGGTGGGTAATATAAAATACTGAATTTGGAGAGGAAAGTTAGATACTTTTGAAAGTAAAACTAAGAACTCTGTCTAGTAATTAAATTCCCACTTGAGTAACTTCAACCATATTAACCACCTCCAAGAAAAGGAAAATAAAAACTTAGAGCATTTTAAGTATTTGTGCATACTATATTGTTTTATGTTCCAGAGCCCCCTTTATTAGAATAGGTAACGTCATTTTTTCCTTTTCATAACGTCACACTTCACAGGCTTCTACAGACAATGTAGATTCATAGACAGCGGTCTTCTTTGTTTTTTTATTCCTTATTGCTAGCCTGCCTAACTGCATTTATTTCTGAAATGCCTTGTATTAGCTTGTTAGCTTCCTCACCTCGTAAACCCCAGAGATTTGATCAAGTACATGTCTATAAGACCAAGAAGTTTTCCTATCTTCAAACAAAGTCTTGATTTGTCAATTGGCATTCGTGTCTTTAAAAAAATACTTATTGTGATAACAGTGGTTTTTATAATACTGTATATAATTTATGAGCATGAGCTCACACCTCTTCAGATTTATGTTAACACAGGATGCCTACCACCAGAGGACCTATAATCCTCCATTGTTCACTGGGCTTCTGTTGTCTGTGATCCTCACCCTACCCCCTCTCTGGTAGCTTGAAATCTGTAGCCAGAGTTCATGAGTTTGGTTTAGTTTTGTTTTATTTGTTCCTTTGTTTTATTTCTTTATAGTCCACAACAGTGATATCCTTACCTATTTTCCCCTTCCATCCATGTTGTTGTAAATGGCAAGATTTGATTTTTTCCTAATAGCTGATTAGTAGTCCATTTTGTGTGTGTGTGTGTGTATATATATGTGTGTGTGTGTGTGTACACACAAATATATATATTTATACCACCTCTTCTTTATCCACTTAGTCTGTTGTTGGGCACTTAACATTATTTCCATAACTTGGTGGTTTTAAGTTGGTGCTGCAGTGAACATAAGAGTGCATAGATCCTCTCAAATTAGTGTAGCTTCAGAGGAGTAGAATTGCTGGTCTATTTTTAATATTCTGAGAAAACCTCATTCTGTTTTCCATAGGGGTTGGACCAGTCTACATTCTGATCAACAGTGTTTGATAATGAGGGTTTCTTTTTCTCCACATACTTGCCTGCATTTTGGTTCTGGTCTTTTTGATATGGCCCCATTCTCATAGGTTTGAGATATAGTTTTTTTTTTCATTCTGTAGTTTTGATTTCCATTTCCCCAGTGATAGGGATATTGAACATTTTTATATTCCTTTTAGCCATGTCTTTGGAGAGATGTCTTCATGTTTTTGGAGAGTTGTCTGTTTAGCTCTTCTGTTCATTTTTGACTGGGTTATTTGCTTTCTTGTTGATATGTGGTACAAGTTCTTTGTTGATTGGATATTAACCTCATGGTCAGATGCATGATTCACAGATACACGATTCACAAATATTTTCTCCAATTACTAGTGTTTGTTTTCATTTTAGTGATAGTTTATTTTGCTGTGCAGAAGCTTTTTTGTTTGATGTACTCCCATTTGGCTACTCAGGGTCTTTTAGTAGATCCATATAAATATCAGTAGTTTTTCCTTACAGATCTTTGAAGATTGCCATCAAAATTATGATAAGGTTTTGCATTGAACATCCATTGCTTTGTATGAGATGGTGGTTTTTAATAATATTCTGTCATCTTCTATTTCTTAAACAATGTCTTAAAGTTTTCATTATACGGTACTTTTACCTCCCTTATTGGGTTTATTCCTAGGTATTGAATGCTACAAACATTTATACATTCGTTTTATAACATGCCATTACACTGTACTAATTTATTTCTAATGTGTTTTTGCTTTGTTTTCAAAGTCTTCAGGGTTTTATGTATATATTATGTTTGCAATTAAGTTTAGTTTTACTTCTTTTCCATTTGGATTCTTTTCTCTTGCTAGTTGGGTCTTTCTAGAACTTCTTATAATATGTTTGATAGTAGAGATGAATGTGTACATATCTGCATTGTACTTTTAGAGAAAAACTTTTTCACCATTGATGAAAGTATGAGTATAATGTTAACTGCAGGCTCATCATGTATGACTTTTATTGTATTAAGGTTATGTTTTTTTTATATCACCATTTTACTACTCAGAAACTCCAGGAATTTGAACCAGGTATATACCAAGTAATAGCAAGAAGTATTCAGCTTTTTTGTGGTAGGCCATAATGATTTACTGCAATATATTGCTGTTACTCCTTTGTGCTTTTTTATTCATCAGTTCATTGAATGTACTGTTTAGTTTACATCAAATATTTTATTTCTAATTCTATTCCTGAGTGTGTTTGGATTTGTTTATAAGTTTAGGTCATAATCACAAAGGGAAATTGTAGATATCTTCACTTTGTTTGGCATTGAACAACTTACTAGTTCAGTGTAAATAGACCCATTAACTTTTAAAGAAGTAAGTAGTGGTAGTGTAGGCTTGTGTTTGAAACTACATTCATTGGATAAGTACCACATCAAGATAAATATATTTTAAAAGATTACTGATACATAATAGTATTTTTTTTGTTATTTCTGCCAGTCCTAACATTGACAAGTTAATATAGTAAACACAGTGACACTATTTCCTTGATGATGGTGCTAGATTTGAACATTTTCCCGAGAATGCAGCCATTATTAAAGGATTTCTATCAGATGACATTTTTAAGTGACCTGTTTTCAAAGTTTAACTGTATTTTGGGAAGAAAATAGAACTCAAATTAAAACTTAAGTTATATGGTCAAGAAGGTGGAATGGAATCTTCTTGTTCCTGGATTTAAAGAAAAAACATCTCACTTTGTTTGAAATATTGAGGTTTGGAAGTTAGAGAAATTTGCTGAGTAGGCATTATTTTTCATTTCATTCAAAACTCTTTAAGACCTCTTACTTTAGACAACAGGTCCACAAAACTTGAAAGCATTAATGCAAATGATTTCTTTTAACATACCCTGTCTGCTTTGGTCAGAGTTGCTGGGGAGAGATTGTGGGCATTAGGTAGGATGGGCAATAAAAAAGACATGTCTGCCATTGACGTAAGCCTCTTCCAATGGGAAATGCCTAAAAATAATTTGCCAGAATGTTCTGATTTACAGTTGGACGAAGAGCATCTTAGAATGCTATATATTTTTTATTTTTTACATCATTCTTCATTTTTATGCAATGTATGCTTTATTATCTTCTGTATGTTTCCCAAGGAGTTTTACCAGCAATTCACCCATGCAGCATCATCATAGTCCCTGTGTTCTTCCCACCCGTTTTGATCCAATTTTCTCCTTCCATGCCCCCCCTCCCCCAAGAATGTCTCTGGTTTATAGTTTCCTGTTGATTTTGATTTTTACTTTGTTATAATTACTCCCCACCACCACCACCACCACCACCATACCTTGTTTGGGTCCCCTCATTTCTCCTATAAGAGAAACCGTCTGGTATTTTTCTTTTTCTTTCTGGCTAATTTCACTGAGCATGATCCCTTCCAGCTCCATCCATGTTGCTGTGAATGGCATGAATTTATCTTTTTCGATTGCTAAGTAATATCCCATTGTGTATATATACCACACCATCTGGATCCAGACATCTGTTTTTAGGTATTTGGGTTGTTTCCAGAGCTTACCTATTGTGAATAGTGCTCTCATAAACAAGGAGTGCAGGTGCTCTTTTGAAATTGTGTTTGTGTTCTTTGGGTAAATACCCAGGAGTGGAATTGCTATATCATATGGAGGAACATTTTTAGCAAATAGAGGAATCTCCACACAGCTTTCCATAGTGGTTGGACCAATTTGAATTCCTACCAGCCATGTAGGAGGGTTCATTTGTCTCCTCCTCATCATCAACATTTGTTGCTAGTTTTTCAAATATATGCCATTCTCACTGGTGTAAGATGATGCCTCAGAGAGGTTTTGATTTGCTTTTACTTAATTATCAGTGATGCCTGTTGGCCATTTTCATTTCCTCTTTGGAGAAATGTCTTTAGCTCTTCTGCCCACATTTTGACTGCCCATTTTTTGTTTACCTTGTTTTTTTTTTTAATTTTTTTAAAGATTTATTTATTTGAGCATACAGAACTGGGGGGCCAGAGGCTCAGGGGCGGCGAGTGGCTTCACCAGAGACAGAGTGTGGAGCAGAACAGGCAGATCGACGAAATACACTGCTGAGGGGAGCAGCAGGCCGGTCAGGAGAGGTCTGCCACACCATGTTGGTCACCTCCGGGGCAGGCGGGAATGGAACTCATACTGAAGTGGCTTTAGATTCTCAGTGCTGTGCTTTAACCCACTGCGCCACCAGGGAGGGCCAAGTTTACCTTGTTTTTGTTGAGTTCTTTGTAGATCTTTGTGACCAGTCCCTGATGAGTTGTATTGTGTGCGAAAAATTTCTGTGGGGCTGTCTCTTTGTTTTGGTTGATGTCTTTTTTGCTGTATAGAAGCTTTTTACTTTGATGTAATCAAAGTTGTTTATCTTCAGTGTCTGTGCTTTGGGTGATGTGTCATTAAAGATTTACTCAGGTGTTTGTCATGTAGTGTTTCATTTGTTTTCTTCTATATGTTTTATGGTTTCAGGTTTTATGTCTAGTTCTTTGATCTACTTTGAGTTGGCTTTTGTGCATGGTGTGAGGTAGTAGTCTAGCTTCATTCTTCTGCCTGTAGTAGCCCCATTTTGTTCCAGAATGGAAAATTCTTAATAATTTTTTCCTTTTGTGCCATTTGTAATTGTTCTTAAAATGGGTTTGTTATAAAACAGGTGAAAATTATATTTTCAAATAAATTGAGTAAACCTGATTTTTCTTACGTAAAATTGCCAACTTAATGGTTAAATTCTTATTTATGCTTTTGCACATCAGCCTGTTACTGAAGAGCCATGTACAGATAATCGTAAGTAGCCAGTGAAATATAAAATTACTCATATGGTACATTTAATTTTTAATTATTACAAACATTTCTATGGCCCATTATCAGGGTCAGAATCCTTTCATTATAGAACCATTAGCTATTAATTTTCTTGGATGACAAAATACAAGATATAGCTAGCAACTTTTTCTACTTACATTCAAGCCCTTTTAGTTTATGAATTTATTCTCTGACTTGCACTTTAGATGTTGCATTTCATTTTTCATAACTATTATATGTCTACAATTTGAGGATCAATGTTTTTAATGCATTTCTATGCAGTTTCTTAGACCCTCCTGTTCCAATGATGCAGAGTAGACCAGAGCATATCAAGTGATAGTCATTAGCCTGTTCTTTTTCTTTTTTTGCTTCCTTTTGTAAGGAAGCTTCTTACTTGGACAGAAGTCACTCATTATATTTGTCTGCCATCTTACGGATTTTACTTTTTTCTCAAAAACTAAAGTTTTGACTAGATTATTGAGGACCCATCTAACTTGCTTTTCAGGGTGATTTATTATTCCAGCTTAATCCCTCACCTCACCCCAACTTTATTTATTTAAACAAACATTTATTTATTTATTCATACAGAACCAAACGGACAGACAAAACAGAGAGAGGAAGAAAGAAAGCACCAAACACAGAGGAGCAGAACAGGCAGATCGATGAATTACTCTGCTGAGGGGAGCAGCGGGGTGGGTGGGGAGAGGTCTGCCTCGTCATATGGATCTCCTCTGGGGCAGGCGGAAATAGAACTCACGCAGAGGTGGCTTTAGCTTCTTAGTGCTGTGCTTAAACCTGCTGTGCCACCAGGGAGGACCCCAACTTTATTTTTTGATATCAGCTTGCTTATTTGAAGGAATGTGGAAAGGATGAATGAGGCTTATGGGGTTTAGTTACTCAAATGAGTATACTCAGTATTCCACACTACCAGTTAGGTTGAATCTAGGTGGAATCAGATGGGTAATGTCTGGTGTTTAAAGAAGGGCTGTGAGAAACATACAGGTATTGCTGAAAAATGAAAATCTTACTAGGAGACTAGCTATTCCAGTATAAACCAGTTCTCTGTTTAGAATCCTCACTAGAGTATCCTTTGCCATGAGTCCCGCAAGATTAGGGGAGAGTAAGCAAACATCCAGGCAACTACAAACACAAACACACTAGTTACATTCTTCAGAAAGGAAATTAGCTGAAATACACATACACATTACAAAGTAAGAAAAATCCCAGGTAAGCATTCTAATAGTAGACACTGAAAAGAGGAACAGGCAAGGAAATAGTAAAAATGAGAGCTGAAATAGATCAAAGTTTTTACAGTCTGTCAATGAAGTGTTAGTTCTTTGAGAAGATAAACAAAATAGACAAGCCCTCTAGCTGAGCTAACCAAGAGTAAAACAATGAACAGAATCACAAATGATAGCTTAGATAGTCATCATAGGAGATTACTGTGAACAACTACAAGACCAAATTTGATAACCATAAAGAAATACAACA
Organism: Condylura cristata; assembly: GCF_000260355.1. NCBI lineage: Eukaryota > Metazoa > Chordata > Mammalia > Eulipotyphla > Talpidae > Condylura > Condylura cristata. The sequence continues at coordinate 43,523,806 of NW_004567105.1, forward strand.
AATTTGTAAATCACATAATCTACCAAGAAGGAACATGAACTGAACAAATTGCAAGCATGAATATTGAAGCAGCAATAAAAAATCTTTCCCAAGCAAGTGATGGGCCAGACAACCTTACAGATGAATCTTAGCAAACTTTTGAAGGTTGCTCAGTTGTTTTTGAGAATTAAAAAAAAGGGAATGCTCTGTAATAATACATTTTATAATGCCAGCATTACCCTAATACCAGAATCAGTAAAAGACAGGGCAAGAATATTATAGACTAGTATCCCTAATGAACATTGACACAAACGTTTTCAACAAATTATTAGCAAATCAAATTAAGCAGTTTAGTACCATGAGGATTTTTACATTACAGTCAAGTGGGATTTATCCCAGGGATGTAAGGATGTGTTAATGTATGGAAATCAGTATGGTACATCATACCAAATAAAAGTAAAGATAAAAACCATGATAATATTAGTGGTGTTAAAGAGAACATTTGATAAAATTCAGTTCACATTGTGATTTTTATTTTAATAATTTTTCAAAGATTTATTTATGCGTGCAAGGGGTGAGAGAATTCACCAGAGACAGTGGGAAGCAGAACAGGCAGATGTGCTGAAATACACTGCTGAGAGGAGCAGCAAGTGGGTCAGGAGAGGTCTGCTGGCTCATGTGGGTCAGCTCCCTGTCCAGGGATTGAACTTGTGCTGCAGTGGCTGCGGATTGCTTCATAGTGCTGTACTTCAACCCATTGCACCACCAGGGGAGGGCCCATTGTGGTTTTAAAAGTAGCACAGAAGAAGGTTGACTAGAAGGAACCTACCTCAGTATAATACAGGCCATAATTACAAACCAACAGCCTATATAATATTGATGAAAATTGAAAGCTTTCCCCTTAAGAGTAGGACCAAAACAAAGATGCCTATTGTCACCACTTGTTAAACTTAGTGTTAGAAGTTGTGAATGAAGCTGTCAGACAAAAACAGAAAATAGAGAATCAGAAAAGAAACAAAACTATCACAAATAATAGACTACATGATACTATATAGAGAAAATATTAGACACCAACAAAAATTTATTAGAATGAATACAAATTAAGGTTTCTAAAAGAAACAGAAAAATCCAAAGATTTTTAATATACAAATATCAAAAAAGTTCAAATGAAACCAGCAAAGTAACCTTCTTTATAATTGCTTCTGAAAGTAAAATACTTAAGAATTAACCGAACTAAGGAAGTAAAGGATATATATATATACCATGAGAACTGCAATGTGTTAACTAAAGGAATTTGATGGTCCAAGCAATGGAAGTATATACATACTGTAGTGGGTGAAGAGAGGTCTGTATGATCAAAATGACTTGCCTAAAGTGATATAAAACCAACAATAATCCCTGTAAAAAGACCAGCGATATATTTCAAAGAAGTATGACAAAAGTACGACAATTTATATTTACCACAAAAGGGCTTGAATTGCAAAGCAATCCCGAGGGAAGGGAAGAAAAAGAGAGATAACATGTTATCTAACTCCAAAAATTATTATAAAGTAGCAGTACTAAAAACTATATGGTGGTGTCCCAAGAATCAAAGAAAATTTCGAAATGATTTCACATGTGTGATTAGTATCTAGTTAGTGGTAAACAGCTATGTCCATAAAATAAGGGAAGGATGGTCTCTTTAAGAAATGATGCAGGGGGCCCTCCCTAGTGGCGCAGTGGGTTAAAGCACAGCACTAAGAAGCTAAAGCCACTTTTGCATGAGTTCCATTCCCACCTGCCCCGGAGGCGAGGCGACCACATGGCGTGGCAGACCTCTCCTGACCCGCCCGCTGCTCCCCTTAGCAGTGTACTTCGTTGATCTGCCTGTTCTGCTCCCTACTCTGTCTCTGGTGAAGCCTCTCACCGCCCCTGAGCCTCTGACCTGTACCCCAGTTCTGTATGCACAAATAAATAAATCTTTTTTTAAAAAATGATGCAGGGGATATTGGAAAAACCACAAATAAAATGAATGAAGTTGAGTCACTGATTCTACATTACAATAATAAACTATGGATGGATTAAAGATTTAGGTATAGACCCTCCCTGGTGGCACAGCAGGTTAAAGCACAGCACTGAGAAGCTAGGGCCACTTCAGCATGAGTTCGATTCCCGCCTGCCCCGGAGGTGACCATATGGTGTGGCAGACCTCTCCTGGCCCACCCGCTGCTCCCCTCAGCAGTGTACTTCGTCGATCTGCCTCTTCTGTTCCCCACTCTGTCTCTGGTGAAGCCTCTCACCGCCCCTGAGTCTCTGGCCTGTACCCCAGTTCTGTATGAATAAATAAATAAATCTTTAAAAAAATAATAAATAAGTGATGTGTTTAAAAAAAAAGATTTAGGTATAAGACGTATAATGTCATGGAGACCTCTAATTGCAAGGAAAATAAAAAGTTGGCACTAACTGAAGTCAGGAAACTTTTACACAGGGAAAGAAAATTTAAGAAGATTAAAATGACATTGAATAGAAGAAAATAATCACATAATGTATAACTGGTAAAGGATTACTATTCAAGCAATACAGAGATTTACAGTTCAACAAGGAAGCGACTCATTAAATGGGCAGAAGATAAGACAGTTCACTGAGGAATCTATATAGAAGGCCAGTAGACACAAAACCTTTACTTCCTATAAGAACATGTATCTCGTAGTGACACCTACTTAAAACCTCCAACACGAATAGCTGAAGAGGATGGGACAAGAGGATCTTCATTGTACTTGATGGGAATGTACACCAGTGCAACCATTAGTAGAAAGCAATCTGGATTTTTTTTTTTTTTTAAGATAACTTAAAAAATGAAAGTGGAAATATCCTAAGACCTAGCAGTTCCATTTTGGGGCATGTATACAAAGAATGTGAAGCCATTAGTGCAGTTGGTGAAGCCAATAGTGTTAGATGGTGTCCATAGCTTCATTAGTTACAATGCCTGGGACATGGAAATAGCCTTAATGTCCATGAGGACACAATTGAATCAAGAAGATGTATGTCCACACTATGGTGAACTATTTACCCAGAAGGAAAGGTGAAATGAAGCCATCTTCAGCAAAATGGCATTTAAGAGAATTAGGTGTAGTAAAACAGGTCAGAATGAGAATACTGCAGATTTGATAAAAAGTTTGTAAAAACTGGTGGACATTAATAAATCCTGTAAGGGCTCAAAAATTGTGAGGAAAGAGGAAATGAGACAGTCATATGGGGGTAAATGGAAGAAATTAAAATTCTTTTGCTTAGGTGGTCCCATTTCAGATACTCTAGAAATGGCGAAATCATTGTTCTTTAAAGGCTCCCCAATGGATTGTAATGTGCAGTCATATTTGAGAATCATTGACTTAAGGGCAAACATAGTGGAGGATCAGTGATAAGAATCTGTTAGGATTCTCTACCAGGCTTATTAGTGTTTTGTTTTTTGTGTTTTGTTTACTATTTTAAAACATTGCTACCAGTACATTTACTGTACCTAGCAGGTAAGTTTCCAACTATATAGTACTGTAGTAAAGGGGATTTAAAGTATCATACTAGGTGATCAATAAATAGTGCCAGTCTGGCTTCCTCCTCTTCTGCCTCATTTTGTGGTACAGGCTTTCTGCCAGTGAACCTTCTTGGTCATCTTTTAATGAATGTCTAGCATTATCTATATGAATTTATAAGGAAGACAATGCTAGGCATAAAAAACTCACTGTATTCACTACTTAAAAGACACTAATAGTAAAACCTTTGACAATCACTGAGAGTACCTGCATTTTGTTGGTCTTAATGTGAAAATAGAAGAAATTGAACAAAAGATTTTCTAAGTAGGAGGAACCAAATGAACATAATTGCATACTACATAACTTAAAAGAAAACATAATACATAAAGCAAAGAAAAGAGAAAATAATGGTTGGCCTTTTCCCTCTCCATTATTTATTCCTCATTTTAGTTGTCCTGAGAATAAAATGCTTGAGTATTTATCAGGATATTTTTACTAATGACTGGCTTTGTAGGAAGCCTAAGCCTGTTGAATGGGTAAGCTGACCAGAAAGTATTCCACAAAACCAGAATATCCATTTTAGTATACTGAAGACCTGTGAGCCTGGTGGGCACCTCTTGTGAAAATTTTTCAGGTGAAAAGCACCTTGGCTTGTCTACATGACATGGCATGCAGTCGAACTTCAGGGAGTTGGTTTAATGTTGTGCTTACGTGGACTCCAAATAGCAAAAAATAAGACTTTCCCTATAACTGGCTCTGTTGTTCACCCCACAGTTAGGAGGATGGCCCATTTACATGTCATGGCCCATTGCCATGTTTCAACCTTAACTCTGTATCTGGTTGCTTCTCCAAAAATTTGACAAACTGGTTGGTGATAGGAAAGATTAGAGACTATGTAGTCCATTTGTAGGAGCTAGTGGCTGTAACCAGAGGCTGTTCCCAGTGATTTCCAAACTCACTGGGGAACACAGGGGAACTCAGAACAGAAACTCGGTTAAAGCTCATCTGTCTTAACAGCAGCATTGTACTTTTTTCCCCTAGCCTTTATTTTTCTGCTTTTGTTTTTTGTTGCTACTGATTTTTTTTAACATAGAAATATGTAATCTGTGATTTTAAATGAGTTTGTATACCACATAATCCTTCATTGAACACAGCACAGGAAGAATAATAGTTATTAATAGCTTTTAAAAATTCCAAGTGAAGTTCATTTAAATGTTCATTTCACTTCCACTCTCTACTTTGAAGCTTTAGACTTTTCCTATTCCTCTTTTCAATTCCCATTGAAGAAATGTACCGAATAAATTTATGGCAAGAAGATGGTTAGATGCAGCAATAAATAAATTAAGAATTATGTTTAAGAAAAACGTTTCCTTCTAAACAATGAGTTTTCCTAAGGTACTTAATATTTTTCAGCTTTTAAGCAATTTTATTTCAATATGGATAACTTTATGTTAAGTATGTGTGTAAAATATTGAAGAGATTCAATACTTGGATTCAGACTGGATCCTTACCTGTCCCTAGATATCAAAGGTAAGATAATTTGGTCTCCCATAAATGCTCTCAGACTCTAAGCAGGAAATTGTGTAGGCAAGTGGAGTGTAAGACTTTAATGTGTAATTTCACAATGAACAGCCGGCTATCCATTTGTGGCAGATGTAGCGCGATCCTGTTATCTTTCCTGTGAGGGGTTTCAGGGTCATTGATTAGCCCACCAGACTGATTTCAAGTGCTATGAGTGATATTTTCACTTGAGAAAAAGAATTCTACAGAGAAGATTAATGATTCTATAATTTTAGAAAGAGACAGTACTGTCTTAAGGCAAATTAAACAAGTAGATTAGTATATAGCTTTTGGAAAGAAATTATTCTGAGAACCGAAGCAAATGGAATATTTTTCCAGACCTGAATTTGTTTCTTTCCTCTATTCCCCCACCCCCTTTTTTCCCCCAAAGACTAAGAATGCCTGCTTACCACCTACTACTGGTTAATTAGAATTAAATTATTTCAGGCTTCTTTGTTTTGAACACACTGGAATCACGGCTTTTTGCCATACACAGGATTTAGATGTCAGAGGGAATCAACTCCAGAGAAAACAAATGACTCTTAAAAGATTGAGCAGCTAGTCCTAGAGTATCAGGACTGGAGTTAAAGATTGCCTGACCTCTCTGTTATTATAAGGGTTAATTTATTATGATTAACCTCATCCCAGGCATACCTTGGTCTAAATTAATTGTGTTTATAGAAGCTCTGTGAGTGTGGGTTTATTGTTTTTAAAATAAGCTTGAATTTTAAAGCCAGAGGATGTGGTAATAGCAATATAATTGAAGATGAATTGTGTGGTAGCTTTCTTTGTTGATTACAGCATATCATTTGCTACTCAGATCCTTTCCTTGTTTATTGATAACTTTATTTTACTTCCTGTCCTTGATATCCAGGCTGCAACAAGTATGCACTTCCTTCAGTTTGCCGTAATTATGTGTCTTTTTTTCTTGGGACTCTATTGATGAGATAATGGTTAAGTTCGAAATGGCAAGTCCTTTGAAAAACAGACTGTGGTTAATACTGTGGATTGCTTTATTAGAAAAGACCACATACCGAATAGTTATTTAGACTTTCAGTTCTCAAACTTGTGTACAGCTCACTACTGATTTTATGTAGTGCTCATGAGTTCAGAATGACTTTTATATATTTAAATTGTTGATGTAAGTAGCAGCCTGGTATTCTTGACTTTGCCTACAAAGCCTAAAACAGTTATTATTTTATCTATCAGTTTGGTGACCCTTGGTTTAAAGGAATATGGTAACTTACTCATGTAATTTGGTTACCTCAAAAATTGGTTATATGGTCAAAGCTGGATTACTTAAGTACTTAAGATTTATTCCTGGCTTCTTTAAACCATTATTCCTTCTCTCAGCTGAGCAGAATGTATAATCTTAAACTTTTATAGAAGATAGTAGCTGTCTTAGAACTTAGAACATCTCTTGTCTGGACATTTTTCTTTATAAAGAATTGTGTACTGGGGAAATGCAAAGGGTGTATTATGTGTAACAAGGTTCTCTCAAAAGAGCAACTTAATCATAAGGTTTTTGAGAATCATGAATCCACTTCCTTATTAGTGGTGGTTCGGATTCAGGGGTCTCAAATGAGGTTGGAAATTAGAGTTGGCTGGGGCTGCAGTTAATGGGAAAGCTTGAATGGGATTGGACTTCTGCTGTTCAAGATTAAATATTTACATACATTTGCTGAATACCTCACTTCCTTGCTAGCTATTGCAGGGAAGGCAGGATGTCTTAGTTGCTCATCATATGTACTATTCCTTAAGGCTTTGTGAGTGTCCTCATGACAGTGACATAGCTTCTCCCAAGGGTCCAAGAGAGAGTAAGAAGGAAGCCACGATGCCTTTTACGTCCTGACCTCGTCACTTAAGTCATATTTTGTTTGTTAGATGCACATCATCAAGTATAGCCCACATAGTCCCATGTGGAATCAGGATCATCCTAATGGTTTTTTTGTTTGTTTGTTTAATAAACTGATAGTTCCTGGACCAGTCATAACCATGGGAGCCACACATTTTCTGAAATTGTATGCAGACATTGACTTGTGTGTATGCTTTTTCCAAGCAGGTTAATAGTTTTTTTTATATCATAGTCACAAAAGATCTCACCTACCCAGGTTAACAGAAATATTGACGAATTTATTGGTGTTATAGGTAGTGTTCTTTATGTCATTTCCTTAATACAGTGAATAAATACATGCCAGTGACAAAGTCTGGCATTTTCTGGGAAAATTTATCATTATACATGTCCCTTAACTCTCTCCTAACCCATGTTCTTACTTCCTTTTTAAGAATATTTGTCATTTTGGAATTTTTTATTTTACAGACTTTTTTTAATAGGCAGTTGACGATTCACATGGTAACTCCATCCATAAAGCTTTCTCTAGGGTAAATATTAATAAAAGTGAGCTTTTTTTGAATTAAAAATTGGTAGGGGAAAGAAATTCAATTTGACTTTAAAACTTGAATTAGTGTATTTTAAAATTGTTTTATTTTTAAGCACTGTTATCTTTTTATTATAGTGGGCAAGTGAGAAATTATCCAGACATAAATCATATCATACTCCATTTTGCCTATTATGATATATCAGTTTTCCATATTTTAACCTTTCTGAAATAGTGATATAAAATTGTTGCCATATTAGTTTGTACTAGAAAGTGAAAGTGTAAATATTTCCCTATGATTAAGAAAACACATTAGTTGGGACTTGAGATGAATGAGTGATTTAGTTTTGCTCTAACCATTCTTTTGAAACTGGAAAGTCTTAGGAGTCTTGATTAGGCACTTAGCTGATTGTTACGAACATAGATGCAAATCAAATTCATATTCGAAAGAAAATAACTGGTTGTATCAAAGCCTGTTTACTGTTAAAATAGGGGATATTTTTCAGAGATTATCCAATAACCTCTGTAGATGTTTTCTAGTTGTTAACTCCTGTTTATTATCATGCAACTATAGCAAGATTATTCTGGGATGAATATGTAAAATAAATGACCTTATTACCCTATTGGTTAGTAGCTTTTTTTTTTTAGCAGAGAGAAGAAAAATCATGAACCATTTTCCTTTTGGATAACAAGAGTACCTTCATCTCCCTCCCCACACCCTCTACCTCCCCAGTTAACACCAGTTCTCACACTTAAGTTCACTGACAAGACAGATGGGACAAAGAAAACCCTGTACAAGTTAGAGATTTAATGAATGTAAACAGTGAAAACAAGCATTACTACAAAAGGTTCTGTGATCAAATATATGTGGAATTACTGGTTTGGGGGGGTAATTTGGGTTTTATCAATAGATTATATAGATTTAATGTGGAACTTTTTAATGTTTACTGTGTATTAAATGGGGATACTAAGATGTTTCTCAAATTTATTCCTAAAGTAATTGAAAAGGTTGAATGAAGCTAATTGTATTATTAACAACAAAGATTAGTTGACAGTATTTTGAGTTTTTGTTTTTGTAAAGATTAGAAATTTAATGTACTTTCTGCAGATTAATGATTTATTAGGTAGACAATACCTTCTGTGATTAAGATTTTTATCCTCACCTACATCTCTATCAATTCTAGCTGATGTTTGATGGGGGAGGGTTTGGTCTTGATTTACTGAGTTTTCTATAGGTGGAAATGGCTATTAATGTTTTATGTCTTCAAGTTTACTAGTCTATAAGTTTGGACCATCAATACATATTGAGATGGCATGATGATTGATTTACTAAGGTTAACTATGGGAGGAAGATTTAAATGTAATTTTATGATTTATAGATGTAATGAAGTAATAAGTCACTTAAAACATCTTTTTAGAAGACATTAGGGAGACAAGATGCTGAATTGCCAAAAACTGAATACATAGTGATCTGTTATTGAAATAATTGTATTCTAGTTTCTAGCCTGTTATTTTTAAGTACATTTCCGTCTCCTGGAGTGGGGACCACGTGTGGATGTGAAATGGCTCTTATATTAACAGCAGGAACAATAGATGGCTGTTAAGTGTACAGCTCACACAACTGTTGGATGCTGTAATCTACCCATGTGGTGAAAGTAGGGGCAGCTCTGCATTCTCTGGGATTACTAAAGTTAGAAAGCTAAACTATATTCCACTATATTTAATACTAGGAACATGTAGCAACAGTTTTTAAAGAGTGGGGGTTGGGGTGGAGAGGAGGAGGGTTTGTTTTTGCTATTTGGCATTGGGTATATTTATCTGTGAAATTCACCTATGAATTACAGATAATGCTCAAGTGTAATATAATGTGACAATTAAGATTTTGGTTTATTATTTTTTTTTAAGATTTATTTATTTGTGCATACAGAACTGGGGTACAGGCCAGAGGCTCAGGGGCGGCGAGAGGCTTCACCAGAGACAGAGTGGGGAGCAGAACAGGCATATTGACGAAGTATACTGCTGAGGGGAGCAGCGGGCAGGTCAGGAGAGGTCTGCCACGCCATGTGGTCACCTCCGGGGCAGGTGGGAATCGAACTCATGCAGAAGCGGCTTTAGATTCTCAGTGCTGTGCTTTAACCCGCTGTGCCACCAGGGAGGGCCCGACACTTAAGATTTTTATTGAATGTAGTATTAACCCTCTGAGACATGTTTGTTTGAAACTGCAGAGGGACATACTTTGTCTTACAAAGTAGCTTTTGTAAGTTCTTAAAACCTTGAATGTACTTAATGACTATGCATGTAGAAAATTCTAACTCATCTATCTCCCCTTCTGAAATTATTTTGCTGGCTCAACCATATTGAGAAGACTGTGGGATAGTTAATATTTATTTTAAGCAGCTGGGAAAACTGAGGCTGAAGGCCCTGCATTTTGTTATAAATTCTGCAAATTGATAAAAGGAAATGGGGCTACAATTCCAAATTCTTACTACCTGTTGTTCTTTTCACTAAATCGGTTACATTTAGATGAAGAAATACAGGAAGCAGAGTATCTGCATAAATATTGCTATTCTGTGAAATCTTGACTGTCTGGTCTCAAACCTATTAATATAGTTCACTATTCCCCATCTCCCTTTTCAGGTTTTCATTCAGTTACCCAAAGGACTAGGTATCCCTCCAGCTATCCTGTGTATTGTGTCTGCATCTAATTCACTGATTTTACAAATCTTTATATCTCATGGGTACACTCTTAATCATTTTAATTTTTAAGTTAATTGATAGAGGGTTCTTGAAAAGCTATTTAGCTCAAAAATGTGTTACTCTCTACTGTGTGGCAGAGTTAACTCATTCTCTTCCTTCTGAATTCATGTACCTCAGTTAAGACTTTAAGACAGTCTTTAGGTGTGCAACTTGGCAGGTTTCTGGTTTGTTTTTAATTAGTTTTTTTTTTTTAATGGACAAAATTTAAACAGAAGTAGTAACAGCGGCCTTCTTACCCATCCTCCAGCTTCGACAGTTATCATTTTGGCAAGCTTCTTGATATTTGCAAATATTGTAAAAACTTATTCTTTCTGTTTAACCATATTTTGCACATATATGAAAGTGCAAAATAGTCATAATGTTGGTTTAATGCCTTAAGTCGTTGGGAAATTACAGCTCGAAACCATCATGAGCTACCATGACGACCCATTCCATGACTGACACAATATTGGTGAGAATGTTGGGACAATTGGAATGTCCATACTTTGCTGGAAGAAATGTAAGATGAGTTTGGTAGTTTCTTATAAAGTTAACTATATACTGTCATTTTATTCAAACAAAACAGGTTTACAGGAAGATCTATACAAAAATGTTCATAGCATCATTATTCATGATAGCTAAAAAACAGAAGTGACCATGTCTATCCACAGGAGACTGCATAAACAAAGTGTGTGGCAGCATGGATAACTGATATGTTACGCTCAGAGAAAGTAACCATATACAAAATGAAGACGATTGCCATAAATTCCATTTATGTAATTTTTTTTTTAATTACACTTAACAAAAGGCTATAGTAAATTTTTGCAGAAAACCATGTTTGGATGCTAAAGTTAGTGGTTTTAAAAATTTGAGAAAAACACTTTGTACTTAAAATCTCAAAATATCTCTTTTAATGCATTTATTCAAAAGATAGTAACTTTAAAATGGAAGAACCTAACAGACCAAGTGGTCTCACTAGTTAACCTTACCAGTAATATGACATACACCTTTGTTATGCATATATAACCTCATTTTGATCACGAGAAAGTAACTGATAAACCTGATTTGAGACATTTTTGCATAAAATGATAAAATGATCTTTTAAAGTGCAAGCCTCAAAGTGAGGAGCTACCATAGCTGGGAGGACATGACAAGTGAGAAATAGATTGTGATGTGGAACCCTAGAAAGAATGCTGAAACAAAAAGGACACTAATAGAATAAAAAACTAAAGTGTCCAATTTTTAGTTAATGATATTGTACCAGTATTAATTTTGATTTTGATATTAACACTGTTTGTATAAGATACTAATATTAGGAGAATTTGAGTGAGGGATGCATTGGAATTGTATATTATTTTTACAACTCTAAAAGTAGTTAAAAGGTGAAAATTTAAATCTTCGCAGACTTCAAAAAAGTTGGAAGATGTTTATGTAAGCAAAGTGAGTCACAGTTTTAACAAATCTTTGATGAAAGTGCACTTGCTGCAGTTTAGTTTGGGAAAGGTTCATTTCTAACAAAAACATTTCAAAGTCATTTTGGAACACATACAGAACCCTTACTTTGTTAGAAATCTCATGGAAAATTAGTACAAGGCATACAAATTGGCTTATCTTGGTGCCAAACATAGATATTAATAAACAGTGGAATACGGCTTGAAAAGCCCTTGTATTAAAATATTGCAGATACTTGCATGCATACACTATACCATCATCCCAGTTTACCCAAATACCCTTTAAGTTAAGGATTTAGATAAATCCAGATGATTGGAGAATTTACAGTTAGTCTGAGAATCTCTGTAGGTACTACAGTGCCTTCTCTGATACTGTGGCTTTTTAAAAGGCTGAGTAAGCAGACTTCTTATTTTGTGCCATGCTTTGAAAACTCAGTTAACTACCTGTAGTTTTTTTTTTTTAACTTGGATAGAAACAGATAGAAACGCCAAGAGCAGCATTGCTAAGAATTTTGTCCTAGTTCCTTGACCCTTGATAAAATTGGCATACTTTTGTGGTGTTTTGAGTGTTGGCGGGATGTATTGAAAAGTTGGAATATTTGAGGTAGGGGGGAAGGTTGTAGGATTAAAGAATATGTATATATATACTCTAGTGAAGGAATAGAATAGAAACTGTTGCTTTGAAGGAATACCTCCTTGATGGGCAGAGTCACAAACCTATTTCAGCCCTTGTCCAACTTTTTAGTAGACTATTCTCTTTCTGAAAATTCTCTTACTCTTTCTTTGATTCCCTTTCACTTGTTTCATTTGTTTCCTTTTCAAGGTTCACTGGGCATGGATTAGTGTCTCTTTTGTTTGGCTTTGGTTCCTTTGAAAGCTTTAAAAGGTTGTGAAAATTGTGAAGTGCTACATGTAGAAAACTCAGCAGAGTGCCTTACCTTGGAAACAGTTCATCACCTATTAATTTTCAAAGTCATTTTGGAACATTTTGTTGATTTTCTTACTTTTAACCTGGTAGGGAGCTGGTCAATTTGTGGAGTAAATACTTATATCCATTGCAATCTTCTGTGTTCTAGAGTTTTTGGTTCTGAATGACATTATACAAGATTAATTGTATGTAGTCCCTCAATTCCAGGGCTCAGAGAGACCTACAACATTGATGCAGCATCTCTGAACATTTTTAAAGCCGCTGGGATAGATGGAGAGTCATGATATAGTGTAGAACATTAAGTGGTAGTGGTATGTGAGAGTAGTTTGGGAACCAGGAATATATGGCCACAAAATTAGGAGAAATTGGCAAAGCAGTGGCATTTGAGTTGGGTCTTAAAGCAGGTGTGAATTTTGCAAATTCAGAAATGCAAAAACATTTCTGAAAGTTCAGGGATCTGTAAAAGCAGTGCTAGAAAGGTATATTCTGAAAAAGTACTATGTGATTTGACCTGCAAATGTGCCACCTCTGGCTTGGTGGGTATAGAGAAATGGCAAGCTGGTGAGGAAATACTGGAACTAGACAATGGAAGCCTTGTATCAAGGTACAAGGAGTTAACATTTTTGCAAGCTATAGGCAGAGCAGTGTTTTTTTGTATTTATTCTTTCATTCATACAGAACTGGGGTGCATGCCAGGGGTTTGGGGCAGTGAGAGGATTCACCAGAGACAGAGTAGGGAGCAGAACAGGCAGATCAACAAGTACACTGCTGAGGGGAGCAGTGGGTGGGTCAGGAGAGGTCTGCCAGGCCACGTGGGTCACCTCCAGGGCCAGGGATCAAACTTGCACTGAAGCAGCTGCAGCCAGCTTGCAGTGCTGTCCTAACCCCTTGCGCCACCAGGTAGGGCCAACAGGGCAGAATTTTAAGCTGAGAAATAACTTTGAGCTTTGATCTCATTGTTACATAAGGTAGCCAGAGGTAAGATGACAGAATGCCAGATAAATCATTGTGGAAGAAGACATGGCATAGAAGATAAAAAAAAAAAAAGTGGAGAGCGCTTTTTGGAGGTAGGTGGTTAGAGGCATGGAAAGAATGAGGAAGAGAAGAGAGTATACCAGAGTATTCACAGCAGGGTGTTCTGAACAGTAAATGTTTGATGCTGAAAACATTAGACACTATCCTTTATAATACATTCATTTGACATCATTTTCCCACATTTATTTTCTAAGAAAGTTCTTTTGGGAATTTGCTTAGGTAAGAAAAGTACTAATAGATGGGTAGAGGCTGTATAGAATTAACTTTTTATCATAGTAAAGTTCATTCCTATTTCCGTTCATCCTTCCGAATTAAAAGGACTGAGTCTAGGAAGAAGTGGTTACCAAGATTTTCTAGCATATGTTTTCTTCAGCATGAGTGGAGATTGATCATTGCATGATGCATTTTTTTAGTTACTAAGATAAAATACATACAGACCTTTTAGGATGTAAGGTGGCTGTTAATGGTGTATCTTGAAATACATCTTTTTTCAAGTTTCTATTCTTGTTGGAATAATTCTAGTTACTTTCTGGTTATTATTGCTCAAAATATTTCATCATTTGTAATCTATGACTAAAATTCAACTCAAAGATTTACTCTTGTTTAAATAGGTAAGTGATTTCCCATCTTCAGTCTGTGCCACACTGACCCCCACTGCCTCAGCAAGACAAAGTTGTATTTACTGAATTGAAGCAACTCTCAGACTGCGTGCTAATGATTATAGCTAGATGACTCCTGGTGGTTTGAGCCCTCACCTTCATGAACCCCTAATTTTTCAATTACTTGAAATAATTAGATAACCTAAAATTTTCTTTCCCTTATTGGGAAAGATTAACCTGAAACACCTAAAGTATAGATAATATTAATGATTATAGTTGGCCCTCAAATATTCAGATATAATTTTCTATTATATACTTTCCCATCTAGCATCTGTTGGTATTGATTTGACTGGTCTCATCGTATTAGACACAGAAGTAATTTTATATTTACTTTGGCTGCCCACCCCCCAGAGTGAGTGTTACACATTAAAATAATGTTACTTACCTCTGGGAGATTGATATGTTCCTTTGTGTGATGCTTGACTGTATATAGAACTACCAAAGACATCAAATTTAACCACCATAAATGGTTTATCTTACAACGGGTAAATCTGTGTGTTCCTACGAAGCACAGAACTTCACTTAAAACTACTGCAGAATATTTGAAAAGAGTTGATTTTACAACTGAAAAACAACAGTATTGGTTTAGTCAAAATTCTTAGGCTGCTGCTTCCTAAATCCTTTTATAACCTCCATCAATTAGAATGATGAATACAGTACAGATGTTTTCAGTAGATAGCATTTTCATGAGCTTTTGACAGGAAAAGTGCTGTTCTTTTAGCCTGTTTTCCCATGTTTGTAAATGCTTCTATTCCATCTGATGTTATAGACCAGTTTGTTTCTCACTTAAGAATGATTTTGCCACCCAGGTAAATTTGAGAATGCCAGGAGAAATTTTCACTTGTCATAATCTGGGGATGGAGGTACCATTGGCATCTGGAGGGTAGAGGTCAAACAAGGGTATTTCTAAATAGCCTACACTGCATAACATAGCCCCTACAGTTTAAAAAAAAAAAGGCAGTGCTGAGGTTGAGTAAGAGTAATCCTGCAATAGACATATACCTGAAGTGATGAAAAAAAGTTTTGATTGCATATGATTTACTCATCATAACATGATGAGCTGGCTTGTCAGAACAGTTATTTTCAGGCATCAAATGTGTTGCTGTTGCCTTTTTAATCCAAAAGGGTAGGTTTGTTATTTTTTAAAAGGGGGTAGAAGGAAGAAGAGTAAAGGGCACTTGCATAGGCACAGTGTGCAGAAAGGGCTGCCCTGAAAGAGAAGTTGGCCAAAAGAAACACCTGCATAGTCTCAGGTTGTCAGAAAGACTGCTGCTGATTTTATTTTAAAGATCAGATTTAAGGGGATCCTTAAAGATTGCATTAATTTAACCCAACACTTTAATTTACAGTGAGGAAACCAAGACCTGAAAGAGGGTAACTGATTGTTAGACCTTATGTTTCTTAGAATTATCTGATAGCTTTTTTCTTTGAAGACTTACTTATTGTTTTGTGTGCTTTTCAAGTGCCCAGTTTTGTTACATGGACTGTAACTTTAAATTGGTTAAATGTATTTTAAATTTGAATTTTAAAGGCTATAAAGTAATTTGCAAAGTAGATTGGATTGCTTTACTGTAATATTTCTGTCATTGAAGTGAAAGATACGGTGATTTTTGTGCATCTTTTGAGGTTACAGGGTATGTCAAACTCACTAAACCCAAGAGTATAGTTTGTAGAGTGTACTTAGTGATGTTATTTCTACACAGATTTTTTTATAGAGTAACTCAATAACATAAACTGCCAACTTGCTTTTACTTTTTAATTGTCTTTATTAAATACTGAGTGTCAGTGCTCCAAGATTAAAGACTCAATCTTTGTGACCAATGAGGAAACTAAAGTTTGGAGAGAGTATACAACATCACTGAGTTAAGTTAAAAATAAATACAGAAAGGAAAGAGATCTTAGGCATCTCCTGTGGTCTGATAACCCAGGTTGTGTGGCAAAAAAAAAATGCCCCATAGAAGACAGAGAGCCCTCCCCAGAGTTCTGGGCCATTGGCATCTATTGTGTGATCCTCCTTGGGAAATGAGCTTAGAAAACATAGCACCCAGCCTTGGAATATAGTAGGCACCAGGAAGAGTCTGTTCAGTGAAACATAAGCCAGAACACCAAAACTAAACCAGAGAGGAGATACCACAGGAATGCTGTTAAATCCATTCTTTACTCAGTGGGATTTGAGAAGCAGGGGATGCTGGTCCACAAAGTAGAGATTGGATGGATGCCTGATTGCTTTCTTCATAAATGACAGTGATCTTCACTGGTTCTGTTGTTGGCAGGCCCCACACTTAATGTGATCTGTCGTGAATGTGGCATTACCCACCCCAAGCCCTCAGCAAAGGACTTCTCCTCTTTAGCCTGTTTACTTTTTTTAGTCAGAACACTCAGTTGTTTCCCTGTAGAATAAAATTTACTTTAAAAATATGGATTAAAGGCATCTAAATAAGTCAACTCACCATCTTCTAAAGTTGAAAACCATTTAGGAGACATTTTTTTCTTTACATAATGTCAAGCTTTGGCGGCATTGTGGGAGCTAAAAGGCACATTTATTATGAGACAATTACTTAAAATATTTTAATAACACAATAAAATTCTGTTATTGTAGGTACCAGAAGGGAGAGGAAATGGAATGAAGCCAGGTTTATATAGTTAATGGTAGAAGTGTTTTAAGCCCACTTCTTAAAAGTTGTTTTGGTGTTAAGTGAGTTTAATTTTTTTTTATCTTCAAAATGTTAATCTGTGATTGGAAGTGATGCACTTTTCATGTCTCTTTTTTGAAGTGTTGCTGAGAACTTAAGCTTGAGTAGTATTAGAAATACCTTCTCAAGAAAATCTTTCTTTGCCTGTGGTAAAGCAAATTTAACAATAAATTACTTGGGGTGGTTCTGACATAACATTCCTCAAGCTTTTTGTCCAGAGGATCATCCCTTACATCCTTAAAAATTATTATAACCCAAGGACATTTTGTTCATGTTGGTTGTATCACTGGATGCCTTGGGTATCAGAATTTAACACAAGAATATACAAGTATGCGGTTCTCCCTGGTGGTGCAGGGTTTGGAGTTGCCCACTGCGAAGCTAAGCCAAGCCATGGCTGCCTCAGTGACAGTTCAATCCTGGCCTTGGAGGTGATCCACATATTTCAGCAGACCTCTCCTGCCTCACCTGCTACTCCTCTCAGCAGTGTACTTCCTCTGCCTGTTCTGCTCCCCACTCTGTATCTGGTGAAGTCTCTCACCCTGCAAACCTCTGGCCTGGGCCCCAGTTATTGTATGCATAAATAAATAAATCTTAACAGACACATACACAAATATGTGTTTCATTAACTATCAGAGCAGTAATTTTGCATTTTCTGTAGTCTACAGAAAATGAAGAGGCAAATGATAGATTATTATGAGATAGATTTGACCTTGTATATTCTTGAAGACTCCAGGAATCTCTGGACCATACTTTGAGAACCACTGTTCTAAGAAAGCTATCCATTGATACAAAGGTGGTTTACTAAAGGAAATTGTTTTGTTCTTAAGAATTTAAAAACACCTGTAGCTCCTTTTACTTTTTAAGTATATATATGTTCCTAATTTTCAAAAAAGTTAAAAGCGCTTATGCCTATTGGTGTTCAAACATTAAGCACATTTTCTGGGCATAAGAGGTATTAAGTATTCAAAATGGTTGTTTTGAATCTCAGGTTGAACATGTCAGATTCTGCAGTTTATTAAGTTACGAATGTTTATGTGTATTTGTGGGAGCTAGATCCTGACCACACTATCTGGTAAGAGATTTTGTAACACTCTCTATATTGTGTTGAAGTCTAGTGCACCCTGACCCCCCCATACACACCCTCAAGGCACCTTTTAAAGAATTCACTGAAAGTTGCAGAAAAGTTGGCTACCAAGTTGATGAGGGCCCTAGTGTTGCTTAGACATCATAATTAGCTAATTACCTGCAAAGGATTTATATCTCTAAATATCTCTAAGAATAATTTCCTACGGCCAGGCTTGCCAGCTTTTTTCACTTGTAAACCTTTTCACTTGCCTTCTAGTAGCTGAGGAAGAATGGTATGTCTACAGCTAGAAAAGTAATGCTTGGAAATGTATAAATTATTTGTCTGTCTACATGCCTTGTGTACATACACTATGACAAGAACTTACATACACTATGACAAGAACTAAGTGAACGTTAACCTACTTTAACCTTGGCTTAAACCAAATTAAGTTTATGTTAGAACTAGAATCCATTCCCATTTGAAGTAATTTACCCATAGCTTAGGGCCTGGATAAAATCCAAAAAATATCTTAACTCTGATGTCCATACTCTGTTACCTATGAAGATGGGGAAAGGGGATGACTTTTTTTTTTTTTTTTTTAATTTGAAAGTTGGTGTCAGATTTAAAGGGAAATTTTAGTTATACAGTACCAAACAGTCAGAGATACATACTAACGGGATAGAGTACCCTAGAATTTGAACTAACTACCCCTTCAGAGTTATTACCCAGTGCTAGTTCTAGAAGATAAACTAAAAGATTTGAGCAAAAGAAGAATGGAGAGAACAACAACAAAAAAAGGTACTATTTGGAGAGCATAAAGAAATTTAAAATTCAATGCATTGTATGAATCTAGCAAAATGAAGTAATAGTTGTCTTTTATATTATGTATGTTGTAGTGATAACATTATTCTTTTCAATGAAGGTTACTATCCTGGTAGCAGCATGCCTGACCTTAAGAGCAGCTTTGGAGGAAGCTGCAAGTAGTCTGAGTAGTGTTGACATGGCCTTGAGCCAGCAAACTGAAAAGGCACTCTAGCTACCAGGTGGAATGGTGTAGTTAAGCTCAGGCATCCCCATAGAAGTAGGTTGGGGCTATGGTATGGTTTCACTCTTCCCATAACTGAACAGATACTGAAAAATTGTGTGGTGGTCTGTTGAAAGAATTGGTTCTTTGAAATCTCTAGGAATTTACTTCCAAACTAAACTATGTACCATATTTCCTCATTTATTCTTCATTGGACTGGGTGATCCACACTGGTGATTCGTACTCATACTGTAGCATTAATAATATAATACATACTAGTGTTCTTAATACATCTCATTGACACTCCACAAATATGAAAAGTGCAGAAATATTTCAAGCTAACTCCTAATTGTCACCTTAGCATGGGGTAACTGAGAGGATACCAGACTAATAGTGTGGAGATTCTCATTCTTTTGGACCTAGGTAATTCTCTAGGACCTAGTAACTCCAAGAACTCTAATATGACTGGGAATATTGGTGATTGTCTAACTTGCCTTTTAGAACTGTTTTTTTTTTTTTTTTAAATCAATAAGTATAGGTGGAAGGAAAGAACCCTCCTCATTTACTTCAGAGCTGTTCTTCCCATTTCAATATTAAAATCAAAAAGGGTTGCATCTCCTTGTAAGGCTTCATGGTCATGGGTGTTAGGAGTTGCAAAACTAATTTTTTTTTGTTCTGGTTGTGTCGTTTTAGGTTTCCTTTTAGGTATCCTTAATATTTAAAAGCTTAATGGGTCAGTAGCAGGCAGGTAAAGTGAACAGAAAACTAATTCTTACAGTGCCTCTTATCTGTGCTAGTCATCAAAGGAAAGGAGCCATTACTGTTCTGTAGACAGTGTTATTGGAGCCTACAGCCCTGAAGCTTAACCCTGCCATTGCCTTGAGGTAAATACAGGCATTACCCAATTTAAAAATGAACTGGTTTCCCAATTGTTTACAGCTTAGCATTCATTATTCTGTGCAGACTAGTTCAGACAAAGATCATATTTATTAATAACTTCAGTGTGGTTTTAACAAGGTTGGAGGTGGGGGGAGCCCTGCAAATAAATTGCAGTTTATAAAGCATTTTCACACATTTGATCTAGCCAGTTCTCTGAATTTACTATTATTCCCACTTCATTTTTAAAAATTATGTTGGCAGGTGTTAACTGAATTATGACTCCACAGATTACTTTGCTGTGTTCCTAGCTGGTATTATGTGTTTGGGGACACCTGTAATACAGAAATGCAGTCATTGTTGAATGAAGTGAAACTGTTCCTATTCAACCCAGTGCACATGTATAGGATGATCTATTGTGTATAAGGATGGACAGGAAGGTGGGCTGTGTGGAGAAGGTTCCTTTTAATTACCCATGATGTACTTGATTATAAAGAATTGTGACCCTTACAAAGTGAGCTAAATGAGAAGGCATTCACAAGAGTTGTTAAATTCTTGGTTTCTAGCTTTCTGACAAATTGCCAAGGCATGGAAATGGCCTGGGGAGAAGGGATGTAAAGACAAAGTCCAAAAACTCAGGGGGTAGTATAAACTGACTTGGTGAAAACAAAAAAAGTTTTTTCAGTTGTAAAGTACTTTTTTACCTTTAGAAATGAATGAGTTGATTGATACCAGAGATGTTGGGATATTTTCTTTTTAAAAAATATTTTGTTACGCATTTAAGAACTGGGGTACAGGCCAGAGGTGCAGGGAGTAAGGGACTTACCAGAGACAGTGGAGGAGTAAAATAGGTAGATTGACAAAATACATTGCTGAGGGGAGCAGCAGTTCAGACAGGAGAGGTCTGCTGCATGTGTGGGTTACTTCCCTGGCCTGGGATTGAATTTAGCTGCAGTGGCTGCAGATAGCTTCATAGTGCTGAACCCTTACTTCACCAGAGAGGTGCTGGGATATTTTCATTGAACGCAAAACACCAGGTAGAGTTACGCAAATGGGAAAAACACAAATAAATGTTGAGGAAGAGGTGAGGGAGAAGATAATGCTGTTGTTTCAACCATGCAGAGATGATTTTGTCTTGTTGCTAAGCTGTGGTAGCTGAGATAGAGAAGTTAAATGGGAAACGAAGGGTGAGATCCCAGGTTCCCCTGATACCCAAAAGGAAAAGAAAAAAGGTATGGGGGACAGGGGAAACGCTTCTTTTAAAAATATGGTTTGTCTATATTCCCTCAAAAATGGTATGAGTACATGTTACAGCCATCCAGAAAGGTTTTTTTGTCATGTACTCACTTGTTTTCATTTATTCATTTTATGCTCCATATGGTAAAATTGAGGATGTTCCTAGATTTGTTTCACTTTTTGTTGAATGGGCCATCTTCTGAAACATTACACATTTCAATGCAAATAGACATGTTCTGATGTTTCCTTGAAATTTCACAACAACTTTTCATTTGTAAAACTATTGAAATGGCAATAATAATCCTATAACATAATTTTAAGAACACTTTTTTTTAATAAAAATTATAAGTATTATAAAAGATGCAAAAACTTGTTTGGTGCCAAACTTAGTTTTGACAGAAACTCAGGACCCTGTTTACTGTATAGACCTGTCATCAAATACTTAAAATTTCAGTGATGGTGTTTGTGTTTGTTGATTGTTTGACCGAAACCCAGGACCCTGTTTACTGTATATATCTGTCATCAAATACTTAGTTTCAGTGATGGGGTTTGGTTTGTTGATTGTTTGACCTTAAAGCTTAGCCATAAGCCATGTACTTTGGTGTAAATATTTTTCATTTTATTGTGAAGACTGTTAATTTTTTACTTAAGGTTTGTTAGTTGAAAAGTTTAATTTTGGATATTCCAGACTCAGCTCTGTATTGAAGAATTGGCTTTCCACATGTTGAAAGTATTGTATTACACTTAGAAGATAAAGGCTTCACTAAGCAATGTAAAAGAATTTCTCACCTATCAGTGTTATGCACCAGGGTAAAGTTTTTATTTCTTAGAGGGAATATTTTGGAGGGAAAAAAACTCTTCTCTTTCCTTAATGACGACCAGGTTCCAGGTTGTCTTCCTCTCATAAGAAATGAGGATGGTGAGGCTAAAGTGCCTGTGGGTTCTTGGGAGTGTTTCTAGCCAAACAGTAGCCTGGGTGTTCACCTGAGTTACATAAAACACACCACACATACTATACACTAGATAAGCCTTTCAGAGGGGAGGAGACATGTTTGAGGAGTCCACAGAGAAAGTTCAGATGGAACTGAGTTAAAAAAAAATAGGCAGTTCAACCATTTAACTGTAAACCTTTAAAGACTTTCTTAATCTTTCTGTACTTCAGACTTGTAATTTGTAAAATGGAGACAGTATTTCCTCTTAGAGGATGTTGTCATGCAAGAAGAAAGATCTTTCTTCATGATATGCCTGTCCTGTGATGCCTATGAATGGTTCTGCCTCTCTACTTTCAGACATGGTTGTGTCATCCAGTCTGAAAAACCCTCTGCACAGCTTACCTCACAAAAGAATAGAGATTGGACATACGCATTCTTTCACATGCAGCCAGGAGCCTTCTAACTGAGAAATAAAGGGAGGGCACATGCCCTAATGGCCAGAACCTACTTCTGTCAAGACAGCATCTTTTTTACCTTACCCTTGTGAAAGGATTGTACAGTTTTTTCTTGTTGTTTATTCTCCTACCATAATCCCCTCTGATCCTTTCTCCTTCCCTCTTAACCTCAGAAACTTCACTTTGTTTTTTCAATGTCTGCTAGTTTTATAATTAATTAGCTTGTCAAATCATCTATTGTAAAAAGTGCAGTATTTGTCTTGGTCATCCTGATTTGCTTTATTATACTTAATTCCCTTGAGTTTCACCATTTTGCTGTAAATGGCGGCAACATTTTATCTTTACCTTATGTGTGAATGGTATCCCATAATGTGGGTATACGACATCTTGACCCAGTCCTCTGATAAGTGGGTTGTTTCCATGTCCTAGCTGTTATAAATAAATTGCTGCAGTAAGCATTGTAGAGCATATAATTATTATGGGAATTGATGGTTTCAGGTTCTTTGGGTAAATATCCAAGAGTGAGATTGCCAGGTCTTAGAATTCTATTTCCATTTCTGTATTAAAGGTAAATCCATATTGTTTTCCAGCATGACTACATCAATTTATGTTTCATCAACAGTGTATTAAGGTTCCTCATAATTGTAAAGTGGAATATTAAGAATCCAGTGATGTTACCAATATCATTAGTTGTACTAATATTTGTCTCATGTATCTTGGTGCTCTATCATTTGGGTGGGGGGTGTTTATGATGTCATGTCCATCTCTGTCTCTACCTTTATTAAATTGGAAGTCTATTATTTTAACATAATAAAATTAACTATAGCCGCTCCTAACTTTTTTCAAATTGCCTTTTGCTTGTAGGATTGTCTTTTAGTCTTCAAGTCTGTACTTGCCTTTGTTGGTAAAATGAGTTTCCTGGAAACAGCAGGTTGAACTTTGTTTTGAAATCCACTCAGCTGCAGTATACAATTACAGGGTGAATTTATTACGATATAGATGATTGAGATGTGTTTATTTTCATCTTATTATTTAATTTTTGCGTTGTTTGTTTGGTATGCACTTTGTTCAGACATATTTTGTATGTTGGAATTATTTTATTTTGCCCAACATCACCCTCATGCCCTGATCCTAGAAGGACTATAGGACTTGTTGGGGAGAACTCATTAGAAAAGTCAGCTGTGATAACTAAACCAAAAAAAAAATCTTATTGCATATTTTCTGAGACGGGTGGGTGATGACTGAAGTGTGTTAGGTTGTAAACTTCAGACATAGAGTTGACATAGAACATTTGAACCAAAACAGGTTGTTTCTAGCAGATATCCCATTTTTCTTAGCATAATCAGTTCTCACACAGCTTAACCATCAGAGAGGAAGATATATTTACCATTCTTGGGAATCATTCATTTCTTAGGAGGAGTGAGCACTTTCACACCAAATAACCTTTGTATGTGTATATTTTGATCTGTAGATAATGAATTGTGGTGTATGTGCTGAAGAATGTTTCCTGAAGTGTTGCAGTGATTCCCAGTGGCAAAGCACACATGCCTTACCTGTGGTTCCCAGTAGGCCACTGACAAGCAGCCTTGTGCAGGAAGAATCCATCTACAAAAGCATGTCTGGCTAGTTGAGAATTCTAAGGCAGGCCACATTTACACCATTAATGGTAGTTTGTGAGATCCAAGTGACTTCTGCTCTGCTCTACATTAGTTCTCTCTGCTCTGCCATGCATGCTGCTCCCCACCAGGCACCCTTTCTTATGCTCAGTTTCTCTGATCTCATTTCTAAATTCTGACACACACACACACACACACACACACACACACACACACACACACACACACACACACACACACACACACACACCATTACCAAATACCCCTGTACTGTCTCCGAGGAAAGCATCCACATTCCTTGTCTCGCGCCCTGTGAGTTAACACCCTCTGCCTTAGGTCTTTCTTACTTTTTTCAATGTACAAATCTCCCCTTCCTATAGAAATCTCAAACTCTGCTTATTCCTTTGGGCAGTGGCTTGGGTTACCCCATGACCCCTCAGCACCACAATTCTCAAACAGGGCTTTCTATTTCCCACCCTGTGTGTCAGGCCTCTGATGACTTTAGTCTTCTTTAGTGCTCTGATTCTATGTGACCTGCTCCCTAAAAGTCATACTGATGAAGCACTAAAAACTTGGATCCTCTTCTCAGTCCTCATCCTGCTATGACTTTTTCAGATGTGTTCATTAATTCTTCACCCATCCACTAGATGCTTTTATGGTACTGTGCTGATTACTGTGGTAACAGGTGATTAAGAGATGGTCTTGCTATTGGGGAGCATACAATGATTGGCAATTACAGTGCAGTGGGGTAAGTGTCCTAGAGAGAGTGATATGAGGAAAATGAACTCTGGTTGGGTGGGTAGCTTGGTGGTCAGGTTGGCCAGGCAGCTGGTTCACCTTTAACTGTGTGTCATAGGTGCTCTAAGATGGTGTCCAGATCTTCTCTTGTTGAGTCACATTGCTCATTTGCTTAGTTGAAATTCTCCCTCAAGGTGTAATTTAATAAAGTTTTAGTGATATGTTCACATTAACTGGTGTACTTTGTTTTGACACCTGAGTATTGGTGCGCTTGAGGCATTTTGCTTAAACTGTGGTAATCTCTGTAGACACATGTTCTGTTTGTGTCTCCATCAGTGAGTGCTTGTGCAATGTTTTGTAGTAGATGTTATCTCTTTGTATTAGCAGTCATACTTCCTCTTTGAATCAGTAGGATGTGTTAGAATAGCTTACTGCTGCCTTTGTAAAACCTGGGAAAAGAGGTTACCCATTAGCAGGTTACCCATTAGCGGTTACAGCTTCATTTGGGTGGGGCTCAGATAAGTGTTCATCCCTTTTCTAGTGTTACTTCACCTCTATGTTAGACACCGAGGCCACTGGGTTTCATGGTGTGCTACCTTATATGACGAAGAATGCTCCTAGAGGCCCATGGGAAACTTAATCAGAGACTGCACCTTTGTCAGTAGGCTTCCTGGCAAAGCCACACTGCCTCTAAACCAGTCCTGACACACTGGGAGCATTCCCTCAGGCTTACCTGGATGCGAAGCAAGCATTGTCCTTGCCTGTCTTATATTCCTTCTCAGCCACATCCTGCTCCAAAAAAAGTTCTGTTACCCTGTTTAATTTGGGGGGAGGGAAGCATTCATACATCTACAACTCTCTTTTTAAAATAGCAGAATTATCTGCAATTTTTTTTTCTAGATTTGTGTCTAAATTTTTCTAATCCTCCATCACTGACTCTCCCGTTGATGAGCCAGTTCTATCTTAACTTTTCTCAGATACTCTCCTCCATCCTGGGGGACCAAGAGGGGCTGTAAGCTCAGAAGGTGACCATTACATCGTGTCAGTCAGTTGTTGGAACTCAGTAATGACCTGTTGGGATATTTGTCACCTACTTGGAGAGTTTACTTTGTTAATAAATGTTTTATCTAGATGGGAATGTCTTTGAAAATTAGTATTTAATAGAAAAGTGCATAAACTTTCTTTCCCACTTGACTGAATGGTCATGCATTGTGAAAATTGCTTGGCACCATTTAGAATTTGTGAACAATAGTGCTAAGAGCCAGTGTCAGTTGGAGATTGGTGTAGGCATAATGGTTGACAGCACAATGAATGTATCGTCTATCTTAGAATTTTTATAGTGACTTTCATTCTTTACCCTCTCTGTATGAACCACAGTGACTTCTCACTGCTCTGTATATGTTGTCTGTGCCAGCCACGGAGCTGCAGGGGAGCAGGCCAAGTCATAATGACTGAATTGATGAGTGGATGTCATAATTATATTTTCATTCTCTTTTTGAGGGATTACCTGTGACAATTTAATAATATATAAACCCTCTGTGGCAGGCAGGAATACTTGAAAACTGTCTTGTCGGTACAGTCTTGACTGCTCAAAAGTATTGTTTACAACACTCTGAAAACAATGTGTTTTATTCACTGGAAGACTTCTTCATGGCACAGGGATGTAGTAGTATACATCATGTAGTATACATCATCAAAAGTGAGTATACAAGAAGGGGATCAGGAGAAGTTCTGTGGACCACATAGATATAATAATGGAGAAGTAGCACAAATAATTTCCTGTGAAGTTGCCAGATACCCCAGTAATAAAATCATGTGACCAAAATAATAAGTTTAAAGATATATTCATAAAGCAAATAATGATGTATCTTTTCTTGAATGTTTTAGAAAGCCTCGGATCAATTCTCAGTTGGTGGCACAACAAGTGGCACAACAGTATGCCACCCCACCACCCCCTAAAAAGGAGAAGAAGGAGAAAGTTGAAAAACAAGACAAAGAGAAACCTGAGAAAGATAAGGAAATCAGTCCCAGTGTTACCAAGAAAAACACCAACAAGAAAACAAAGTAAGTTCCTGGGAAACTGAGTATAGTATGTAATCTTTTACATGTTTATCAAAGCTATCTTTTAAGTGCCTTTTTATATCATCCCCTTTAGACCAAAGTCTGATATTCTGAAAGATCCTCCCAGCGAAGCAAACAGTATACAGTCTGCAAATGCTACGACAAAGACCAGTGAAACGAATCACACCTCAAGGTATTTGAAACTAGAGTAGAATAATAAGCTGTAGCTCTGATTTACTAAGTCATAAGCAGGGAACCAGTGTTTTGTGCCTATGGGTTTGTAGTTTGACAAAGGGGAGGATGAAGAGCTAGTTATGAGTATGTTGGTTTTCAATACATGTGTGCTCTATGACACACACACACACACTACTTTTATATCACTCATCAAAACAGGAGCCAGATCACTGCTGGTAATTCCGCAGTGATCCAGACCTTCGGTCACTGTTGGTGCTGAGGTAATCAGCAGTTTGGTAGTGATTTGGGTTGTTTGGATTGCGCCATGGTGTCAGAAGTTTTTGTGTGTGTTGGTGACTCTGTGCCAGCAGTTGCTTTCATCTGAAGCTGATCTAATTGGTTGTTCCTGGTTGGTGTTGCTTTCAGGCCCCGGCTGAAAAATGTGGACAGAAGCACTGCTCAGCAGTTGGCAGTGACTGTGGGCAACGTCACCGTCATTATCACAGACTTTAAGGAAAAGACTCGCTCCTCCTCGACCTCCTCCTCCACAGTGACCTCCAGTGCAGGGTCAGAGCAGCAGAACCAGAGCAGCTCCGGCTCGGAGAGCACAGACAAGGGCTCCTCCCGCTCCTCCACGCCAAAGGGCGACATGTCAGCGGTCAATGATGAATCTTTCTGAAATTGCACATGGAATTGTGAAAACTATGAATCAGGGTATGAAATTCAAATCCTCCACCTGCCCATGCTGCTTGCACCCCTGGGGATTCTTCTGTGGACATCGATCTCTTAGTGATGCTGCCAGGATAATTTCTGCTTGCCATGGGCATCTGGCCACCAAGGAATTTCGCACCCTGACGATTACTCTTGACACTTTTATGTATTCCATTGTTTTATATGATTTTCCTAACAATCATTTATAATTGGATGTGCTCCTGAATCTACTTTTTATATAAAAAAAATCTGCTGTGCACAATTTTCCATGTACATTACAACTGGTTTTTGTTTTTGTTTTGTTGGGGGAGGGGTTGGGAGGGAGGACTTTTATTTATTGTGTTCACAAACCATCCTTTCAGCATATCCTTTTAAGTTTAGTTCTTTCTTCCAGTTATACTATGTACTATCAGTTTTGATATAACTATATATATATATAAAAATATAAAATTATATATAAAGGGTTATTTGAAACCAATTCATGGCAACGCTGGTGCTTGATACACTGTGAAGTGAATACAACATTGAACAGTTACAGATCTGGGACAGTCCCTTCTATGAAAGTGCTGAAAACAAATTAAAATCAGTCTTACATGAAGTATGTTCCAACCCACGTGGGAACTTGACTCATCTGTCTAAAGAGTACTGGACGATATAAAAATATATATTTTTTAAACAATGTGATCTCAAATGTAAAGACTGCTCCAGATAGCCTGCATTTGCAATGGAATAACTGACAAATCACAAGTGTTTAGTTGGGGGGGGGAGGCTTTGATTATTCAAAAGTAACTAGCTCCAGAATGCCAAGTATTCATGTAAATTACGGTTACATGTTAACATTGCTGTTCTTACATACACACTCATGAAAGTATGGTATTCTATAACTTGAATGCCATCCATTTTCCAGACCTCTACTCATGTCCGAGGTAAATCTATAAATTGTCTCTTAGTTTTAGGATTAAGCCGTCTAAACTGTATTTTTGGCCCATTCAAGAAGCAAATCCCTACTTCCACTTTGCATGTGACATTACAGTGGTGGTTTTTGTAATTGAAGTTGGTTTGCCTCATCACATTTGTCTCCTTGTTTAACAAACCTTTACCTTATCAATTCATTTGTGAGAATTCATTTTCTTTATTAAAATCCACTTGTTTGTTTCACTGAACAAAGGTTATCAACCACCAATCAAACCCCAACATGGAGCTTGTCAGTGTTCAGAGACATTTCTCAGTTCCCTGCCCTGGGAAGGAACTCAAGTGGTGAATAACTTGAGGGCCTACAGCCAGTTTTAGGGAAAGCTCATACTTCCTGCAAGGGAGTCGTTTCCTTTTTTCTGGATCGCTTGAGCAAACTCCTTTCAAAGTTTCTTTTCCCTCATTTGTTAGTGAACAAATTGTTGTCTTGCAAAAGCAACACCAAAAAAAAAAAAAAAGCAGCAAAACATAAATAAAATCAGAATAACAAAGACCACTAATAGGATTCCACCGCTCCTCATTTTGAAATGTTTTTGTTTTCTTTGGATTTGGGGTCTCCTACATTGTAATCCAGAGTTCACAAGACTCTGGCATTTCAAGCATGGGAAGTGATGTTACCTTCCTCTGTTTGACTGTACTTTAGGGACTCACGGGAAGGCAGCCGATTTGGGTGTGAGAAACCTGATTTTCTTAAAAACAAGCAATTTCTGTGGAGGCAACGAGTTAATAAAACAAAAATTAACAGCTTGATTTGAGTAGCCAACAGGAAAGGTTCCTTTCACATTTACATTAAAACTATTCTGTAGTCACTATAATTTAAATTCTGTTCTCTTCTCAGAGGCATAGATTATAAAGCAGTGCCATTTGTTGTTGTGGTCTTAAATGCATGGACAATGTTCCCCTCTTTTTTAAATAATTCTTGTATCTGGGATGCAAGTGATACTTTTTAAATACATTTTTAAAGTGTTTATTAATGAACCAAAGGAAATTCGATGCTTCCTATAAGCATCAGAATATATAATACATAGTGATTTGACTATGAATTTTAAATCCACATTTTAATATTAGTGGGATATTGCAAAGACATTCCTTCTAAAGTTTTAATATTCCTTTTATTAAGGGTCTCAGGGAGGGTAAATTAGTCAGCCATATTTATTTTCCAGAGATGTAAGGAATTGCTAAGTTTTTAATTAACTTTTTAAAATTTAAATGCCACCAAACTCATGTGGGTTGCACTGCTTTTTAAACCAGTAAGTGTTGGTATGCACTTTGTTCAGAAACACTGTGTACTTTTCAAAATTAGTTTCATGTAAAGTGATTGGACTCCTAGACTAGTGGAAAAGCTGATTAACAGCTACTCATAGGCTGCTAATTAATTCATTGCCAATGTCTTGGTTTTTTCAATTTTGCCTCCGTGAAAAATTGAAAGAATAAAGCATGGGAAGGGGTGAAGGAAGACAGCATTGCTTTAGAACAGGTGGGATGGAATTGCCATTCTGATAGAAAGTGCAGCTAACAGTGGGATTTCTCTCAGCTATCAAATGTCACCGGACCAGTCCTTCAGCTGCCATTGTGTATTCTGGTGAGGTAGTGAGGTGGTAGGTACATTAGACTTTTCATTTATGAAATTGATGATGTCCCTCAGGCATGTATTCTGGAAATGGAATTCCTGTAACTTCCTGCATTTGCAGTTTGCCTTACAATTAGGCAGCACGTCAAAACACTAGTGTAGATTATAAAGGTAGATATTAAAAGGACCAGAAATACTTGGTATTCAGTGGCACAGTAAGCAGGTTATAAAAACAAACAAAAAAAAACAAAAGCACAGTGTTAACGCTTGCAAGTTTCCATTTGCTTTAATACCACAAGATCTTTCACACTTGGGTGCACGCACACACAGAGCTTACCTGACTTGCTCTGCTTGAGTCATGCATTAAGAAAAAGACATCCTGACACCCACAAAATATTTTAATCAAAACCTTTCAGTTTCAATCTGGATATTTGAAAACATTGGCAGAAGCTTCTGTGAGTTTAGTTCCACTAAGATGTTTCACCTGCCTTATCAAGACCATTCTCAGTCTACTTTTTTAAGCTACCATATCTTAAATTATTGAAAATTTATTAATTGCTGGATATATAATAACCTTTGCTTGTATGTAACCGAAAATGGTTTAAGAGCCAACATTTAGAGTATGACAATGGAGCTGAACAGTTTTTAATGCGCAAGCAGTTCTGTTCTTGTGTATGACTTGTAACCTTAATTTACTGTGTAAAGATGGTTACATTATTTCCTTAGCTTTGTTTGTTGGAGACAAATAGAGAATGCTTGTTAAGTATGTCAAAACATAATCTTGTGAATTTTTGTTAATGTATTATACGAGCTATATTTTTCATTTGCCCAGAAAGACAGCTTGTATAACGCTTTTGGAAGTTTCTGCTCTGTAATGTCTTTAGAGCTGACAGTCTGTTAGGTTTGTTTTTTTCCTTCATGCTAAAGTGTCAGTTGGTGGTTTTGTGAACTGGTCAGAAATTCACAGGTCTTAAATGTTTTGGGGAAATTTATATTGGACACTGCTCTTTGTCTAGCAAATAAAAGATGTTAATATATTCCTGTTACTGGCATGTGCACGACTATGTTATTAGAAGCCACTTTATCATTTCCCTGCTTTAAATAGAAATGTCTATTTATGAATTCTGCTTGTAGTTTTTTCACAAATAAAATAGTAAAATTTACATTGAAATCTTTATTTCTGTCTGTGTAGATTTTAGCTCTTAGGTAGTGGTCAGGGACCTTTTGTACTCAAGATTTGCAGCTCGTGGAATATTGCCGATGTGACTAGAAGAAGGCTGGTTTCATTTTTAAGAATTTAAGTTGTTGGAAGCTAAAGTTGATTTGAATGTCTTCATGCTTATGTCAAAAGAATGACTGGATTTGGGGGGAAAGTCAAATTCTACCTCCTTGAGAATGGGTTCTAGTGACTTGAAGGAAATGGAAGCGATGGCTAATGTAAACGCAGTATATGACTGGAAACCTTCAAAGATGGCTGTTTCTGCTCGAGGTAAATTGTCACTTGAATGTAAGCAAAATGATGTCAAGCCTAAGAAACTCACAAGCAAAGAGAACTTGTCATCCGTGCTGAGGTTACAGCCATCACTTGACCTTTGAAGAATGAGGGAACCACATAGAATACCTGAAGATCCACCCCCATTTATTCTTGTCCCTGTCAGCACTGGAGGTAGAATGAAGAATATGTTATAGGGCCTTTATTTTAAAAATGTGATTTGTCCCAGAAAACAGCAAACCCAACTCTATTTTGTCCTTACTTTTCAGTAGTCCCAAGGTTGATTTAGGAAGGATCTGGAAGACTTGAGGAACAGGAGTCAGATGATGTCTCCCATGGGCCATTATGGATACAGATAGGTGATCAGTGCCTCCTGTCCCTCAGCTTGACCTGAGGGGCACCTTTATGAGAGTCCCTGTTGAGGTCAGCACTGGTACGACCATTTGGGGAAGCATGGAAACTACCCCCCAAATGCATCAAAACATTTGCTTCTATGGTGAAAATGCAAGGGTGGCCTCAGTAAAGTGCGTCCTGTCAGTTGTGGGTAGGCTTCTAGTTGTCAGCTAAATCCCAGCACTGACCTCTCATGTCTAGACCTCCTCTTGGGGAGCACCATGCTTGGGTGTGACCCCCTCACAGAAGCTCTTGAATTCATCTTGGTGACGGAGTGGGCGTGGGAGGGTTTACTTAAATGGAGAATGTCCATGTTTGTTCTCAGGTTGGTTAGTCCTGTGGCATGGTGAGCAGCAGCCTTGCCCAACAGAGATGGGAAGACAGGGATGTCAGAGCTCTGGACTATTTCATTCTGAAGAAACTAAAATCCCATCAAGGAGAATTTCAGAGCCATCTTTGTGTTCAGATCAAGAAATCTTGATCAAGGTGTTGTCTGGTAATCATCAAGAAGCCAGGGTATAGTCTGGCTACCCTTAGTGGTGTGTGTGAGTATGATAATGTTCTCCCCAGCAGCCTGGGATCTATTAAGTGCAGTAGAAATAAACAACACTGCAGAGAAGACTGATTGTTCTAAAAGGAGCATAGGCTATGTGTGAAAAGGTGGGAGGAGCTTGGATTTGGGCAGACTGCAGTGAAAACTGACATCCAAGTGTTCTACCTGTAAGCCCATTTCTCAGGGTTTAGGTGAGGGGCTGGGGATGGGGGCTTGCTCACTTTAAGGTCTCCAGCGACTAGACATTTCCGTAGTCCCAATTAGGCTAAAAATGGCAAATGTGAATGAGTGTATGTAGACATGGGCATAGATTGACTATAGCCCATTTCTCCAGGGCTTTGACTTTGGCAAACAGTGTCCTCTTCTTCATCTGTAAGAATCCCCTCTCCCACTACCACTGTTCTTCCTGTACACACACTCTACAAGCTTCAAAACCACATGTTCTATGAGGTAAGACCCACATGCCAGTCCTTCCTGCATAAGATCCAGTCAAAGCAATCGGGAGCCCTGCAAGACAGTTTTCAATCAACTCTTCATTGTGGGCCACTCCCTGGCATCACAAGAATTCTAAGCGGAAGGCCAGCTGAGTGGCTTAGAGGAGTCAGGAAAGAAGTAAAATCTGCCAAAAACTCATCTTCCTATTCAGAACTGGCCCTGGTGACATCAGTGTTGAGCAGTGTTGTTTTAAATGCAGCTTTCAAACCAGATCCAGAAGCCTGCTTGTCACCATCTCTTTGGGATGTAGCCAGACAGGGACCTGCCAGGGTTGTCTCCGCTTTTACCAACCTCGTGGACTCTTAACAAGACAAAACAGCAAATAGATGTGATTCTTGGAAAAAACAGAATATCCATCTTTGGAGTTAGAACCAAGCAAGACTCCCATCTCCACTGGACCTTAAGCCAGTTGGCTTCCTCCAAATCGTTTTCCTCACCTCTGAAATGAACCCTCTCCTGCCTTGTTCTCAGCTCCCAGGAGCTCTGGGTCAGTGTCTGTAGTTGCTTGTATTTTGCCATGGTTTTAATATGGGGAGCAAGAATTTTTCTAAACATGCATTCTGAACATTTAGTCAACACCCTGAATGATTGAGAAGAGTTTGTTTTGTGGTTGTTTGAAATTATTTATTCTTTTCCTGGCCTAACTATAGGAGAAATCAGGTGAAAGCCATGTGTTAAAGTACACTGGTATTTCTAACAGCTGCTTGGTGTGCTGGTGTCTGGAGTGTCACAATGAACATGGTCTTTCTTCATTAAAAGTTGGATTTTTGGGGGCCCTCCCTGGTGGTGCAACGGGTTAGGACGCAGCATTGCAAGCTGGTGGCAGCTGCTTCAGTGCAAGTTTGATCCCCGGCCCTGGAAGTGGTTCACATGGCGTGGCAGACCTCTCTTGACCTGTCTGCTGCTCCCTCAGCAGTGTACTTCCTTGATCTTCATGTTCTGCTCCCCACTCTGTCTCTGGTGAAGCTTCTCACTGCCCCTGCACCTCTGGCTTGTACCCCAGTTTGTATGAATAAATGAATCTTTAAAAAAAAAAGTTGGATTTATGGAATGATATTTATTGCCCTGTTATTAAAAAAAAAAAAAAAGTTTAGGGGTCAAGGGAGAATCAGATATCTGTACAGTGCCTGGCCTCATCACATAGCAGGAGGCTTAATAAACATTAGTTGCTGGGTTACCTGCGTTCACATATAACCTATATACACACAGATGCTTCGTTCTTACTGCTTGAGAATGGGTTTTTCTTCATTCATGCATAATTGTCACAAGCTCCTAACGCAGAGAAGTTTGAGCTATAATCAACTACATCAGCTACAGACACATGCGAGCAGAGTGAACTCCAGAAAAGAATTGTGTTTTCAGCTATTCAACCATCACAGCAGTCCCAGAATTAGGAGCGCTCTGCATATAGAAGGAAGGCAGATATATAAATTGTGTTCATCACCTTTTCTATTTTAAAGGAATTTGTACCCGTTTGGAGACGTCTACAGTAGAGTTCCCTCATTGGCTGGAATTATAACAATCTGCCAGAGTGGAAAATGTATGAATTTGAGACATTCCCAAGAGCCAAGACCCTCTAATAAATTATCCTGTAAACTTCCAGGCAACTCCTGCTCGCGGAGACATCCTGATAATGCAGACGAAGGCAGCAAACAAATAGGGTAATAAGAGGGAGAATTGCAAGCATCTCCTATTCATCTTGGAACAATCAGCAGCTGCTGGCGCTGTTAATCATGTCACATCGGCGGGTTGGCTCGCCTGTGCACCAGCAGAAGACAAACCACCTCTTTGGGCTGCTGAGCAGAGTCTGGCCTGCCATCACCAGACTCTTTCCCAAGTGAACTTAGGTGCAGGTGAAGCTTTGTGAGCTGGGAACACAGACAGACTTGGCTGAAGGCGGGAAGGACAGTCATTCTGGACCTGTTTTCTACTCCAGCTCCTTGTATTCAGACTCTGCAAACCACTCCACATCATACAGCCCACAGGCTCACTGCCTGGTTTTATGCTGCCCATGAATTAAGAACAGAGTTGATGGTTTGAAAGGTTGAGAAACTTTTCAAAGAATGATTATTTGCGATGTGTAAATTGTATGAAATTTAAATTTCAGAGTCTATAAAATTCCGTGGACAGAACCATGCTCATTCAATATTCAATATATTCAATATTGTCTAAGGCTGCTCCCCACCACGGGGCAGAGTAATCACATGTGACAGAGCCCACAGGACACGGAAGCAGAAATCTTTACACCTGGCCCCTTCCAGAAAATGTGTACTGTCTCTGGAGTAGTCTCCCATCTAGGGACGCCAACAGTTCTCAGTGTCTACAGTTGTTACTGGCCTCACTGTTACTCGACATGTGGAGGGGGAATGAAAAATCCCTGCCTTTTTTAACAAATGAGGGACAGAGGCGTAGAAAGGGTTAGCAACCTGTCCCAGGTCACCTAGCTGGTAGGTGGAAGAATTAGAATTCAAGCCATGGCCATCTAATCGAGTCCTGGCTTTTAGTTTTTAAAAGACTGAATGGGCAGCTTGCTCCATTCATTAGAACCCTGGGTAGGCCTGGTAGGTAGTTGTGGCCACATAGGCTTGTTACATACTGTTTAATCACAAGACCCCTTGGCATTTCAGTGACCACTTCCATTTCAAAGGTTCTCTGAAGTCTTGCTAGAAAGAAACCAATTTAACTTTCTTTAACATGGAGTTTTGAAAAGTGTATGCAACGTATTTCTACAACTTACATCACTCTGGAGAAAGTGTTAGTGAAAACTGGTAGTAAGACATACTAGGAACAAACCGCTTCTCTGTGGCCATGTGCAAATTGTTGAGTTCCTCTACACCTGTTTCTTTATCTGTAAATGTTGAGCTGGGCTTAATGATTAACAAGCTGATGAGCTCCTGGCTGATTTTGTCAGTTCTCGGCTCTCGCATGCCCACCAGCCCCTCCCCCGATGGAGGCCATGTTCATTCAGCACCAGGGCAGCTTCGCAAAAGGAAGCTCATTACCCCTTCGCATGCCCGTGAGCCATAGACATAGACCCTTTGAGGCATAGGACAACTCCTGCTGCAGAAGAGGAGAGGTGGCTGCAGAAAGGGAAACACAGGAGTCTCTGTGCTGCGTGCTGACAGCGGGACCCTGTGTGGCTGGAGCTGGTGGGTAGGCACGCTGCCGCCCCGCCAGGTTCCATCCGTCACTTTCCAGGAGCAATTTAACGGTGCGTTTTGGCTGTCAGCTGCGCTCTTGAGTTGGCTCTCATCACAGTCACACTCCTGCTTAAGTGAGTCGTCCTTAACTCCCTGGACACCAGATGCCTTTCTTCTGACAGCAGGTGAGATGTCAGTGGCCTCTTGATGTGATCATCCACTTCAGTGCCTGCAAAAGTCCCCGCCGCCCCTCCGCCAGAAGTCTGAAGATGATGCTTAATAGAGTCACTGCCGGGATAGGTGTGTCAGGGTCGGAGGCCAGTGGCAAGACTCACTGGGCCACAGCTGCTGATGCCTAGTACAAGCTGACACTCCTCAAGGGGAAAAAAGGGGACTGCCACCTGGCACATGAAAGGACCCTTTTAAATGACATCATTACCAGGAGCAGGGAATGTGGTGAAGGAAAGCTTCAATGTGTATTTCAAGACCAAAATATAAGACCTCAAGGCAATTTCACTTTCTCTGTACAGTCAGCCTTCAGTATCTGGGGTTCTACATCCCCTGATTCAACTGGTTACAGGTTGAAAATAGTTAGGCCCCCAGGTGGCTGCACAGCCATTGCCCCTTGTCCTTACACCCAAAATAGCATAGCATAGCAACTACCCATGCAGCATTTTGTTGCAGTGGGTATTATAAGTAATCTAGAGATGAGCTCAAGTACCTGTGGGGCTTGGTGTTCTGGGGGTCCTGGAACTTATCTCCTGCTGCACCAAAGACCCACCAGATATTCTCCTACCTGCATGTCTGCTCTGGGTGCAAAGTTCAAGACACCTATTACTTCTCTGCCCCCGTGCTGCAAGGCACCCGGTTAGGGGAGGTGTGGAGGAAGAGGCTAAACATGTACATGACAAGGCATGGATTCCAAGGGCCCACAAGAGCTTTTGCAGGCTTGTAATGGTTGACAAAACCGTGGTGTCTCTCACACATGCGAGAAGCATGGCTGGCTGTCCCCATTCATGTGCTGGCCACAGCCACTTATATCAAGGTGCTTTTAACACATCTTGGGGATGCCTGGCTCAACCTGCCCATATTCTAAAGACTCCCTCAGATTGGCAATGCATAACAAATGCTATGGATTGATTTGTGTTCCCAAATTGACATGTTGAAGCTCTAATCCCAATGTGACTCTATTCAAAGATAGGACCTTCAATGAGAGAATGAAAATGCAAAGAAGTCAAGTAGGTATGGGACTGGTGTCCTTATAGGAAGAGGCAGAGACCTCTGCTTGGTGGCAGGCCTCTATTTCTCCAAGTCCAGAGGAAAATTGGTTAGTCATTACC
The DNA here is from genome assembly GCF_000260355.1 of Condylura cristata. Classification (NCBI taxonomy): domain Eukaryota; kingdom Metazoa; phylum Chordata; class Mammalia; order Eulipotyphla; family Talpidae; genus Condylura; species Condylura cristata. The sequence goes on from NW_004567105.1 coordinate 43,561,575, forward strand.
CCTGCCAGGCCTGAAGAGCAAGAGGAGGAAATAGGGTTACTGGAGTCCAGGAACTTAAAGATTTTGAGGAGAGGATTACCTGCAGGAGTTGTAGGTGGGAAAGGGTAAAATGTGTCACTTAAAAAAAAAAAAGTGCCACTTGCCAAAATGGTGGCATTAAAACAGAAGGGTAGGGGGCGTGAAACATAGTTGACCTTGCTCTCTTTATTCCCTCTCATCTCCTGCCAGCACCTCCTGTTAGCCAAAGCCAACAGGAAGCCAAGGGTGAGGCAGCCCAGTGCTGTAATCCACAGGGACAGCTTCCTGGAGGCTGCTGGTCATGCAGGGGAGGAAGTGGGTGGGGTGGACCCAATGGAGACTAACTGGCACAGTTTAAGCGGCCTGTTGTCTCATTTCTTCTTAAGGACTCAGTGATTTCAGGTGTCATAGCAGTCTTAGGCTCTTGGACACCTCTTTTCTAGAGCCTTCTGACATCACCCCATCCAGACGGGAGTAAGGTTCTCACAACAGGACCGCCCTTACCCATCACCCTGGCCTGCCCTTCTTTCTCTCGTGTTGTGGCTCCTGATTATTTTGTTTTCATCTTGGTATTCCTCTTCCTTCCTTGCTTGAGGCTTTCATTTTGATGGAGCTCACCCTCTATAGCTTCCTGAGACTGGATGTGTATGTGGGAAGGACATCTTTTGTGACATTTCAAGACAATGTCTTTATTCTTCCTCCACATCTGCTTTGTCCAATCCCTTGGTTGAAAATAATTTTCTTTTCTCACAGTTGGTAATGCCAGTGAGAAGCCTAAATAAAGTTCTGTGGCTTTTGATCCTATGGGTTATACATTTTTTTTTTTTCCTTTCTACATACTTAAGGAAATTTTCTGTGCCTCCAGGGTACTGACAGACATGACTATGCAATTTGGTGTGAGTTTATTTTCACTCCTGTGCTGAATACCCAGTAGGCCTGTTCAATCCCCAAATGTAACTCAGTCAGTGTTAGGAAATGTCCATGAAATATTTCATTCTCTCTGCTTTTTCTTTCTGGAAATCTTGCTATTCAGATGTTGTACCACCTAGGATCTTCTTGTGATTTCTGCTTAGCATTCTATCATTTTATTCTTTTATTTCTAGAATGAGAGATCCTCATGCAATGCATTGAGTAGTACCCCGCCCCCTGCCCACCAAAAGGACTTTAAGTTTTAATCCTCAGTGCCTGTGAATGTGACCTACTTTGGAGATAGGGTCTTCGCATGATCAAGTTCAAATAGAACAAACCAGAATATGATGTGACTGGTGTCCTTGTATAATGGGAAATTTTGACATAGGTGAACATCACAATGAAAATTAAAACAGAGCTCAAGGGTGATGCAGCTACAGGCCAAGGAATGTCGGTGAGGAGCTTGAAGAGAGTCCAAGAACAGATTCTCCCCTTAGAGTCCTCAGAAAGAGCCAGTTCTTACCAACACCTTGACGTGGACATTTTACCTCTAAAACCACAACAAAGTGAATTTCTGTTTTTTAAGCCATCCAACTGGTGGCTCTTTGTTCTAGTGGCTCTCCCGATTCTCCCACTGGTTCTTCATCTCTTCCCCCATGTTTCTAATTTTCATGAGTCATTTTCTTTTTGTTTTCTATTCATTTCTTTTTTGTCACAATCTCTTATTTCATGCATATGGTACAATCCGTTGTGTCTGAGAAAATGATTTAAAACTTTCTTTTGCTGAACTAGTCCCTTATTAATTTCTTTCTTTTATATCTGGTCTGTTAAAAGTTTTTTCAGGTGTCTCTAATACACTGAAAGAGGAGAGGCCTTAAGGCTAAAACACCAAGCCAAGAGCAGAACTTGTTCAATGTAGAGAACTGTGATGGGACTGTTTTGGGAAATCCCAAAGGTAAATGTCTTTATGTCTTTCCACCTTCGGCTAGATATTCTGGAGGTAGAAGTGTGAGGAGTCTTTGGGACCTCAATCTCTATCATGCACACTCGTGAAGCCCCAACATCACCCTAAGGGGGAGTAAACCCAAGTCTAGAGTGGCCGGGGGAGGGACAGGTGCCAGCATGCTGCAGTGAGGGCTGGGTCCAGGGAGCAGATTTGAGATCCATTTACCTCTGTAACTTTTTTTTTTTTTTTTTTTTAAGATTTATTTATTTACTCATACAGAACTGGGGTACAGGCCAGAGATGCGGAAGGTGAGAGGATTCACCAGAGACAGAGTGGGAGCAGAACAGGCAGAGCGATGAAGTACACTGCTGAGGGGAGCAGCGGCCTGGGTCAGGAGAGGTCTGCCACGCCATGTGGTCACCTCCGGGGCAGGCGGGGATCGAACTCATGCGGAAGTGGCTTAAGCATCTTAGTGCTGTGCTTTAACCCGCTGCGCCACCAGGGAGGGCCCCTGTAACTGTTTTTAAGCAATTCTCCCCACCCTTTACCTCCACTTCTAGAATTACTTGAGCAAATTCCCGATGTTGGAGGTTGCATTTGTTCCCTATCTCAATCTATGGTGTGCTTGAGAGCAAAGACTGGAGCCAAACAAACTGGGTTTCAGTCTTACTCATCATGTCATATTGCACAAATTACTGAAACATTTTATGCCTCAGTTTCCTGTCTTTATAAAATGGGGATGACGATAGAAGTGCCAAACTTAAAGAACAGTTGTGGGGTTTCAGTGAGTAACATATGTAATGTACTTAGAACAGTGCTGAGCACAGAAAAAGCTAAGTACTTACCATTATTATTTATTTTGTGGTCCATTGGCAAAACTCTGTTGGGCAAGAAAGTTGTTTCCTAGTTGGTATATATCCCCATAGCACAGAAGTTTAAAAATAATATTTTCAAGAATAAGGCTATCCTTACATACTAGCTATAAGTCCCACGGAATTTGGGTCATGTGCTAATTCTGGACCCATCAGGAAACAGGCCTCTGATTGGTGCATGATGCCCAGGAGCTGGACCATGATAATGGCAGCCTGGTAAAATCACATGGAGACACATGGAATAAAGTGGCAAGGGGAAGTGGAAAGTGGTCAGCAGACCAAAGCCAGCACTGCCCCACGGTCTACATGGGCATTTCCAAGTGTGGCTGGAAGAAGCTGAATTCTGGGAAGGCTGCTATGGGACCGTGGCAAGTGAAGGTGGTTGTTGGCAGAACTAGTGTTCTGGGGAAGGGGAATGGCCTGGGTAATTGGGGTGTCTCTGCACCAGGCCAGCAGTTATCATGAGAAAAATGAGTCTTCTCAGGCCTTCTTGAGGCTAGAAAGGCCATGTGGAATGCATTACCTACCAAGTAATAGATCATGTACCTTCTCCCAAGTCAGGAGCAAACAGACTTAATTGTTATAGCCACTGGAATATTCTATGTCTCTCATTGTGGTCCCAGAGCTTGAGACCCTCCTCCTTTTGCAACTGGGACAATATGTTCAAAAGATGATGGTCTTCAGTCTAAATGGAAGAGGCAATAGAGATGGTTTTGGATAGTTTGAAGTGGTTTCTGGTTAATCGCAGCTTCATCAGGCTGTCGGAGAGTTTTGCTACATCTGGGGACTGCTAGAATGAGGAAACGATTTTGCTAAGCCTGCGTGAGTCTGCTTCCCCAAATATGGAGCTCAAGATTCATCTTGGAGAAAATGAAACAGAAGCTTCCAACAAAGACTTCTTGGAAGTAGGTTTGTAATTAACCTTCCTCTGTAACATGAGATTTCTCAAGTAAATGAAGAGTAAAAAATAGGCTCAATTTTAATAATTAACAGATACTTGTAAACAGCAGTTCCAATGTGCTTTCCTGATATTGATGACTATGTGCTGGGGGGGAGGGGTCTTAGTGGACAGCCAAGTCTAAATGGATCCAATCAACATTTTCTTTGTCATTCAAATGTTTTCCTCTACTTGACAAACAGGCTGAGCCTTATCCAGTTCTGTGTGAAGGCTTGAGTCTGGGGCCCAGCATCGCAGAGAGGCCCTGGCTCCAGTCTTTGCCCTCATTTAATCTGTGACCTCACAGACTAATCTCTAAACCATAATTGAATCCCTATTTGATCTGTTTGACCTCAGCTTTTCTCACAGCTGAGCCTCTGTGGACAGGACAAAGTGCACCCTGGGAATTCGGGGTGAGGGGGTGGGGGATGTGAGGAGGGAGTGTGGGATGTGGGGGGTGGAGACATGAACTGCCACCTGTGTCCCTCGGGCAGCATTATTGCACCTGGACAAGTCTCATTTAGTGAACCAGGGGTGAGGAATATTTTTGAGTGTGAGTGCCTTTGGATGCTGTGTTAGTATGTTTGGGGCTGCCGTAACAAAATGCCACACAGGCTGGATGATTAGAACAGTAGGAATGTATGGTCTTTGCGCTGGGGACTGTTAGGCAAAGAACAAGGCGTTGACAGGCTTGGTTTTGTTACAGGACACCCCAATGTGAATTGAGTTGCCTGTCTGTAGGTTATCTGTTACAGGACAGGGAGAGAGGGGCACCCCTGAAGCCCCAAATCTGTCTGTTCTAAGTGGGTTCTGCCATCCGCCGCATCAAGACAAAAGACTAAAGCACCTTCTGGCTGGGACCCATGGAAAAGGGTCAGAAATGGCCACACAAATCTGGGAGGAAAAGAGCAAAATCAAAATCAATATAAACACTGACATAGTCACCTCCCTACAGGTATCTCACCCACATCTGCCTTAACCTGTCCAGGGTCAGGAAACAAGCCCGGTTTCTTCATCACATGCTTGCTACTCCATGTGGCTTCCTCAGGTCTCCTTCTTTGTTCTCCATCCTGCTTCCTTCTCTTCTCCGATTCCTTCTCTTCTCTCCTTTTTCTCTGCTCAGCTGCACCCTCCTGGATGGGGCAGGGAACCTGGAACTTCCCCTTTTCCTAGGGACCACCCTGTTACAGTTTTATCCCGAGTTCTGTAAAAGGAAGCATGTGTTCCAGGCTTTTCTCCTGGATGTGTAGATAGCTATACTCTTCATGTGTCTCTTTACAACGACTTTCCTCAATATTTGTCTGTCTTTGTGTCCAAATTTCCCGTTTTTAAGGACATCAGTCATATTGGATGAAGGTCAACCCTAGTAACCCCTCTCTTATGTACCCCCCTGCTCACGGCCAAAGACCTCCACCTCCTGATAAGACCACATTCTGGGTTGAAGCTTTAACAAGGATTTTCAGAGAATGCAACCCTGCAGCAGCTGCCAGCCAAGTACTTCATTTTGCTTGGCTCCATCATCTCTGGCGCCTAAACCAGGCACGCCTCACTAGTTCCATTCCCTCCTGGCCTCTGCACACTTTTGGACTGGACTCTGTTGTCATTTAAAAGTTAATTAATTCCTTCATGTATTTAATCAATCAAATACAATAATACCTACTTCACAAGATTGCTGAGAAAATGAAAATGAGATAACATATTGGCATTTTAGCTTAATGTCTGGCATATATAGGTATTCAACCTCATTTATTCATAGGTTCATTTACCAATATTTATCAAACACAGTGAAATGCCAGGGAGAGGGCTGGGCTGAGTGCCAAGCCAGGCAAGATCTCTGCCCCATGCGTGTAAAATGAGGCAGAAGAGGCCGACTTGACCCAGTGACCGCAGCTGCAGTGTGTGAAGCGGCTGTGAGCAGTGGTCTGTTAAGCAGGCACAGGAGACTCTCAGAGGGAGAGAGGATCAGGAAGGCAGAAACGGAGACCAGGGGCCGCTGCGCAGAACTGTGCCCCTGGAAGATAATGAATGATGCTATCGATGGCTTCTGCAGAGGGTGAGATGGTCACAACTGCACTACAGGGATCAGGTTGGAGAGGACAGATTCCAGAAGAGCCCCTGGGAAGCTGCAGCAAGAGCCCTGCAGAGAAAATGTCAAGTTGGCTTGAGGGGGCTGGCAGAGCTGGGAGAAGTGTTTGGCTCTGAGAGACCAGGGTGGCATTGTCAGGACTCCGGTAGGGTTGATGGGAATGGGAAGGAAGTGATGAGGGTGAACTGGTTTTCAGATATCTGGGGGGGTTGTTTCCCACTGACAAGCAAGAGGGTCTGGAGGGTAGGGACACGATGAATTTGAGACAAAGGAGTCAAGACTTGATAAAGCATGGACAGCTACTGACAGCCACTTACTCATCATTCCACAGATACTAAAGGAGGTGAAGGAGCCCTGTGTATGGCAAGTATGGGACCAGGTTTCAGGGAGCATGGCAGAGTACCTAATGCAATGGAAGTTCTATGGGGCCAGAGTAAGCATGTGAGCACATGGATAAGATGCTCCAGACAATACAGAACTAGAGCCAGGTGAGGGCTTGGGAAGCTGTGGGAAGCTGACTTGGCCAGAAAGGTCTCTCAGAAGAGGTGACATCCAGCTGAAGCTTGGATGGGCAGAATGAGCTGATATCCGAGAGCACAGGGAAAAGCATCGCAGGCAAAGGGTGGCACAGGCCCAGAGGAGGGAGAGGAAGGCTCAAAATGAGTTTGGAGTGAGGACAGAGACCGGGTCACACAGGGACTCAAGAGGCTAAAGATAGGCCTTCCCATTTCCCAGGGGCTGTAGAAAGACAATCAGAAAGCTTTAGGCAAGGGAGTGTCAACTGGGAGAAAAAGTCAAATGGCCTTACAAGGACCCTGCCCTTACATTCCTTTTTGCTTAACTTGTTTTGAATTGAATCACTTCTGCCCCCAGGGTCTCAATGAACACATTTGGGAAGAAAGACTTTTCTGGAGGGATCCTGTGTTAAGAATCAAGAATTCCAGAATGCAGATCTGGAGGGGCTGCAGACTGAGCCCGGTGAGAGGAGTGGGTGCAGAGGGCGGGGCTTGACTGCTCTGTTGGGCAGCTAAGAGGCCCCCAGGCGTCTTCATCTGTAGCAGCTGATCTTTCTGTGGTTTTTCTTAGAGCGTGTTGTCACCAGGGAACGCTTGCTTAAAACTCTTCGGAAACCACTGAGCCAGTATGAGTCATTTTTTATAGTGGGGGAAACTGAGGCCCAGAGAGATTAGTGAGTGCCTGAGGCCACATCACTGGGAAGACTCCCTTGCAAGCGAAAACACCTCACTCATTCAAAAATAGAGCTAAAGGCAATAGAGGAAGAGGCCTAAGATCAGGCCTGCCACTTAGTACTGAGCCTCACCTGTAAAATGGGAACAGAAATATCTTCTTTGATGGTTGTCAGGCTGGTAAGCCATAAAAAAACAGGCTGGCTGGGTTTGGCAAAGTGGTGAGTGTCTGCGAATGGCTGGTGTTGATTATAACCACGGGATTCCGAAACAGGTTTCCTGTCCTCCCCGGGCAAGTGTCCAGACCCACAGCTTGTTTGCCCACAGATCCCACAAGTCACACGACACCCTTTCCTGTGCTGGAGGAGGATGGGCTGGCACAGGCTCGTGGCTCTGACAGGCTCTAGCGTCTCTCCTGGGACCTCGCTCTTGCCAGTCCTCCCAGGACAATTTAGGGGCCCTGCCAGTGAGCTTCTTCCTTTTAAACAGCTACGTATTTATTTCACCACCTATCTCAGGCCCCTACCATAGTTGGGAAGGAGGACATGAAAAACGGGGTGGAAAAGGCCAGAGGTGCTGGTTGTCTCTGTTCACAGTGAGATACTCGGCAAATGCACTTGAGTAGGAGCAATAAGGGTGGTTCGAAAACAAATACTAAGCGGAGGAAAAGAGGGGTGTGTGTGGAAGTGGGGACACTGGTCAGGGGGACCTGGGCACTCATTTAGGAAGTGCCAGGTGACTTGGCCCTGGAGTCCCATCCAGCAGAAGCCGATTCTCTGAAGCTGGTGCTTGTGGGCTAACACGATTGGCCTGTCCCTCCCAGGGGTATTCGTGTTCCGTGGATGTCGGAGCAAATTAGCCCTAACTGGGTGGCTTACAACTACAGAAAGGTATTCTTTCATAGCTCTGGAAGCCAGACTCTGAAGTTGAGGTCTGGGTGGGCCACGCTCCCAGTGAGGCTCGAGGAGAGGATACTTCCCTGCCTCTTTTGCTTTCATTGGCCCCAGGCATCTGGGGCATGTCACTCCCGTGTCCGCCTCCTGTCTTCATTCATGTGGTGTCCTCTGTGCCCCAGTCTTCTGTCTGTCTCTTAAAAGGATGCTCATCATTGGACTTAGGCCCCACCCCTAAGGATGATCTCATTTTGGAGCCCTTAACTTAAATTTATTGTCAAAGACCGCTTTGCCAGGTAAAAGTTACTGTTCTAGGTTCTGGGGTTAGGTCTTGCCAGTGGTAGCCATTTGACCCACTATACCTTGGGACTGGTCCCCATTTGTCCCAAGCTCTTCAGTGTCACCTTCTCTTGGGAATTTTTGCAGTGTCCCAAAGCTTTGCAGGGCATTGAGTTTGGGGAATATTTGGTGGGCCCTGAGAAAACCCAGAGTCCTCCATGGAGAGAGGGCATTACAGCTGCAATTTCAAGATAAGAAGGAAAGGGGGCCCTCACTGGTGGCACAGTGGCTTAGGATGCAGCACAGCAAGCCAGCCATAACTGAGTTCAATCCCTGGCCTTGGAGGTGATCTACATGGCGTGGCAGACCTCTCCTGACTCGCCCGCCTGTTGCTCCCCTCAGCAGTGTACTTTGTCCATCTGCCTTTTCTGCTCTCCACTCTGTCTCTGGTGCATCCTCTTACCTCTGCCCCTCTGGCCTATACCTCAGTTCTGTAGGCATCAATAAATAAATCTTTAAAAAAAAAAAAAGGAGGAAAGGGGCTGAGCTGGGGGGAAATGATTCCTCGAGAATTCATTGAGGGCAGGAGTCTAATGGGCCTAGTGGTTCTCCACTCTGGAGTTGTCTGGCTCCTGTGAAGACTGTTTTGCATACTTGTGGGAAGAAATGACAACATGGGGAATGTGCCTTGGAATAGGGGTGAGCTGTAGTCTGGTATCTCAACATGTTTATGCTGCAGTTACTCAGCCAGTAGTCATCGGTCACCTACTACATGCCAGACTGTGGATATGGCATGAACAACACAGAGAAACTCTCTGCCCTCATGGGGCAAAGAGGGTTGAAGATAAAGATAAAACAACTACAAACTATTGCCTTTGCCAGAAAGGAAATAGGTTGGGTAGGGAGAAGAACAACAGGAATGGTCTCTTGGAGAAGATGTTCTTTGACCTGAGACCTAAAAGTGAGGAAAAACATTCCAGGTACAAGAACAGCATGTGCAAAGGTCCTGAGGTTAGAAAGCAAGCAAAACATTAGATACACAAAAACATGTCCAGTATTATGGAATTTAGTTGCTGGGGGTGAGAGCGGGAATGATGGCAGGTGTGGAATCCTGCTGAGTTGTGGGAAGAGATTTGGATTTTATTCAAATGATCTTAAACAGGTTGTGTCATGATTTGAGTTAGCTTTTTAAAGTATTCCTCTGGGGAACAGAGAAAAGATAATAGGACAGGGGTTGGCAACAATCCTTTGTAAAGGTCAGATAATGAATATTTTTGGCTTTGGAGATAAAGTGTTGAGCACAGAGCCCTGACTTGTGTAAGGGCTGGATCTGGGGAAGTCACACAGCGGTGGCACATTATTATACTAAGCTAGGAAGAGTATTTTGTAAAGCAAAGGCTTTATACCTGGGGTCAGTAGAGTCAACCAGTGCTGCTTCTCTCGGTGCCTTAGTGGGAAGGGAAGGGAATTTGTGTAGAAGGGAATGAGGCTGCAGTGACAAGGATTCTGTGCCTCTTAGTTAAGTTAGGCCCACAGCCCTACCTTTCCTCAGTGTGGCACCAGTCAGCCCTTGCTAGGCTTTCTCCCAGTTGAAAGCTGTCTTTGCAGCTGCAGCTGCCTCTAAACTGCCCCTCTGGGCTGCACATGGGGTTTGATTCATGTGGTTCTTGCTTCTGGTGGCTTGAACATGGAAGGTTTCTAGAACTTTCTTTCTGGTGGTGTGGTATGAAGAAAATTACACAAAGGATAAAAAGTCTGTTTTTCTTGAAAATCCCTGGCTGGGGAAGGGAGAGCTAGGTGTAGAAAAGCCTTTTGGGAGGGGGGGAGGGAAGATGGGGATCAAAGATAGCAGGCTTGCCTTCACCTCTGGCCAATCCTAAGGGAAGAGTTTAGGCGGAGAGGCAGGGAGATAACATCGGGCCATCCATCCATTGCATTGTGGGGCTATTTTCACAAGCACTGACACCTCACAGTAGGCATGTTGGGGGACCTGCTGAGGCCATGCTGGTGGGGCCTTGTCACTAATGCTTAGAGGCAGAGGTGAGAGGGGTGTGCAGAAGCCGGGAGTGTGGTCAGAAGGTCAGGGCAGAAAATGGGTGGTTCCCAAAACCCAGAGGGGTGGGAGAGAGAGGGAGGGACGGTGAGATATGTAGATACAGAGCAAGTCTTCTCTATGCATGCAAGTGACAGCCATTTGTTTATTTGTCAACAAAGGTTTCATGAGTACCAACTCCATGCCAAGCATTTGTCTGGCACTGATCACACAATACCAAGTGAAACAGACACACTCCCTGCTCCCACGGTGCCCTCAATCTATTGTGAAATCGAGTGCCCGGGGCCAACAGAGACTATTTTTATTCTTCTGGCTATTTCTTAGGGTGAGTCACTTAGCAGCCACAGCATCCATCATCAGTCGGGAGAGCAGAGGGCACGCTCCGAGTCCTGGTACCCAGTTCAGTTGATGTTAAAAGGCTGACAGGTACCTCTGAGCTAGGCAATTAAAGAATGGGAGCATCAGACCCACTTGATTCAAAGCTCTGCCACTTCTTAGCTGTGTGGCCTTAGGCAAGTCACTCTACTCTGAACTTCAGTCATCCCATTTGATCATCTATTGTTTATTTTGATTTCTTGCAATGTTCTAAGTGCTGAAGAAACAGCAGTAAATGAGGTTAATACAATCCTCAGCTTTGTGCAGTTCACATTTGAGTTAGAGGAGACAGACAATAAGGAAGTAGGTGAACCTCTAATAAACTAGCAGAAGATGGTATTGGAATGGGGGGAAGTCAAACTGGATTACACAAATGAGAATACCGTGAGAGAATTCACCTGAGTAGACTCTTGAAGGGTGAAGAGGAATTAACCTGTGCCCTGGCTGGAGGAAAAGCATCTGGAACAAGGGAAGAGCAGGAACAAAAGCCCTGAGGTGAGATGACTTTGCAGAGGGGGGATCACCCTGGGGGCGTCCAGTGTGATCACAAGGCTCCTAATAAGAAAGTCACGGGAGTAGAGTGACAGCAGGTAACATGAAATGGAAACAAGAGGTTGGACTGATACAAGGAGGGTGCCGCACACAAAGAATGTGGCTGGGCCCCAGACAGGGCCAGACAAGGAACCACTTTCTTCCTGGAGGCCTTCAGCTGGAGCATGGACCTGTCCATACCTTGTTTTTAGATTCCAGCCCTCCGGAACTATAAGACAATAAATTTGTGTTTTTCAAGCCACTGAGTTTAGGGTAATCTCTGACAACAAGAAGAAACAAAGAGGAGTAACTCATTTCTTTGGTAATTTGGGCAGTGGTTGTTAGGGTCTCTGAGCCTGCCCCAAAGCATTGTTTCCCTAGGTTCCTGGGGGCCTGGAATGAGCCCTTTCTTCTGCTCCCGTCCCCTCAGGTTATCTTCTCCAGCCTCATCCCCTGAACTCAGCTTCAGCCCAGCAGCTGGCAGTGTGCCCCCACTTGCTCCCTGCTCTCCAGCCTCCAGGCCTTGGCCAGAAGTGTCCCGGCTGCTGGCTCAGTCTCACAAGTCCCCACCACTCAGCTCAGTGAAGGCCCTTCTCCTGCATTCCTGCCACACCTGAACTCAGCCCTGAATACACCGGGCATTTAAATACTTGCTCCTTTCTTTGTTCTCCCTTGTAGGGATAAGGCAGATGTTATGGAGCCCTTACTCTGCCAGAAGGGATGGCTGTGACGGGCTGGAGAGGTCACACTGATGAGTTGATGGGATTAGCACTCCCGGGGCTGTGGCAGGTGCCTGCTAACTTCTCACAGAGACCCTGTGGGGGTCGCGTTGGGCCTAATTCTCAATGAGGACCTCTTGATGGGGCAAATGGGACACACTTTCAGCTTCTTATGTTTTTAGGCCTTTGTCAAGTCCTTGCTGTGACCCTATGTCACTGATGCTGTAGTCACCCCCTTTCTAAACACAGGAAAACTGAGACTCAGGGGAGAGAAATCACTGGCCCAAGACACGATCTAGTAATCGGCTTACCTGGGATTCAAGTACGCATGGTGGCCTCCAGAGTCTGACATCTTATTGAAGAAGGATGAGTCAGGAGATAACCTTGGCCGTGACCTTAGACTGGCACCTGGTAAACAACCAAGAAATGTGAACTGTCCTTGGCCGTGACCTTAGGGGTGACTTATCACTTGGGTTGTTGCCATTTTTGCAGCTATGGGTGGTCACTAACTTCAAATAGCTCAGTTCCTCGACAGCCTTTGACAGTGTGCATTGTTTCTGCAGGATGGATTTTTCTGGGCTCACATTCAGTTTCTCAGTTTCTTGGGCAAACTCCATCCCTCAACTCCCTCCCAGCTCCGAGGAGATACTGGCCTTTGCTTCTGGCCCCAATAGGCTTGACACCCTGGTCCTTCTTGAAAAGTGTCCCTATTCAACAGGGCCTACTTGTGAAAACTGGACCTTAGCACTTTTCCCAGAGGCCCTGGAGAATTTTCCTCCTGCTTTTATTACCTCCCAGTCACTGGGGAATAGCCCTCAATGGCTATAGTTTTGGGAGCAGCTGGTGTCTCCAAAGAGTCTGTTGGACTCTATGGGGGTCAGGTAATATTTGGGACAGGCTGGGGAGGAGGGGCTGTCTGGACTAAACGGAGGAGTTGCTGCCAGACTGCACGGTCACCTCGCTCCATGCTTGGCCTGAGCTCTGTGGCTTCTCAGGTGTATTCACAGTAAAAATCTTAACTAATCTTAACACATCCGTGACGTAAGTGTTAACAGTCACAACAGTTCACATTTCTTGGTTGTTTACCAGGTGCCAGGCATTGAGCTAAAGTCTATCTGGATTATGTTTCAAAAGTCTCCTGACAAACTCATGAGGTAAGAGTCATTATTGGTATTAGTCCCACTTGTAGGTGAAGAAACCACACATTCAACCAGTGGCAGAGACAGAATTGAACAGAACCTGACTTGAACAGACAGACCCCCTATTTAAGAGAGGAAGTTCAGAGAAATGTACCTCGCTCAAGTCCATCCCCTCTGCCCCTGGAAACCTACTGTTCAGCACCTTTTGGAAGAGAGCAGGGATGCAATTCACCATTTTCTTCGAATCTGGAGAGGTGGCCCCAGGAAGGCTGACTTTGGGGAAATGCCTGTGGGCATGAGGGCCCTGGGCCTTGTTCTTCAGCTATAAAATGGTGGAGGTAGCAGAGGGCTGCCTGAGGAACATATTGCTCCTTCGTGACTCTTCCCAGCCCTGCATACAGGCCTGGATTTTCTAGGGCCGCATTTGGCTTCAATCCAAGCCCCATAGCTGGTAGGGAATGGGCCAGCCCCTCCCCCACCCCTAGAGCCTTATGATTGGAGCCTTGTCAGTGAGTTTTTGGCTCACTATTTTTATAGGTTCCCTTAGCTTCCCTTCCCCCACTCCTCCCCCACTCCTGCTCCAATAAAAGAGTTATAAAACTCGAGTCAAAAATACAGCTCAGAGAATGTGTGCCAGGGACCCACCCTTGTAAGGGTGAGGTGGAGAACTTTCCATCTGGGCCAGCCCTGGGAGGGCCTATTCCTGCTTCCCTTTTCCTCTCTAGCCACTTCACAGAAGCTGCTCTGTCCCAGGGCAGGCCAGCTCCCCTCAGGCCTCTAATGGTTCTTGGATGGTAGGAACTGTGTTTACTGGAGGTGGTCAGCCAGCAAAGTCTGTCAGCCTGTCCTTGCTTCACAATCAGACTTTGATACACAGTCAGGGCCACACAGTGAGTGTGGCCACTCACAGCATGAGTCACAGCAGCGGTCAGCCAATCTGCCCCTCCACTCAACCTGTGAGCCTGCCAGGCAGTCAGCCCTCTCTCACCCTTGGACTCAACTACATGAGTCAGTTTCATCCATTCACATCAGGGGTCAGGGTCACAGTCGGCTGGCCAGTCAGCCAGCCAGCCAGTCAATCAGTCAGACTTGGTTACACGGTCAGGGCTATGCGGTCAGACGTGGAAGCACAGCTGCGGTCAGCAGGTCTCCCTCCTAGTCCATCTCAGTCAGCCAGCAGTCAACTCAGGCAGGCAGGCAGGGTTAGTCAGCCCATGTCAAACAGCCAGTCAGTCACTGAGAAGTCACCTGTCACTTGGATGCCAATCAAAATCAGCCTGTCAGTCAGCACATTCCAGTCAGTCAGTACATTAGCCAGCCAGTCAGTCAGTCAGTAAATAGGTTGTTGTGTCACATCAATGACATTTTAGGTTCAGTGACACTGCCACCCCCATCGTCAATGCAGCTGAGTGGCCAGTACATTAGAGTCACCAAGCAGCCACCTGCCAGCAAGGCCCCCCAGGCCATATGCAGCTGCCAAAGCAGATGAATTGTCAATAATTAAGACAGGTGTCTGGTCACACAGGCTGTTGGGCACAATCAGTTTCTGTCAGTTGGCCTGTCAGTGACAGGTAGCCACACAGCCACGTTCTGTGCTAGGTCAGTCACAACTGCAAGGGAACACCAGTCAGCCAGTCAGGCTCAGAGAATCATGTAGTCAACAGGCGGTCATCCAGCCAGCTAATGACCCAGGTGAGTTGGTCATAAAGGCTATCAGGTAGGATCATAGTCACTGGGGCTGTCTATCTATTCAAGAATAAGCCACCTACCTCACTAAATTAGGCAGGCAGCCAGGAGTTTGGCAGATAGTCAAAGTACTAAGTCACAGTAAACGCCTAGTTGACTGGTCAGTTAGAATTAGTCAGGCAATCTGCCAGTTATCTACCCACCGAGCCTATTGTCATTAACCAGCGGGTCAATGAACCCGTGTAGTCAGTGAACCGGTTTCCCTTAGCCAGTCACCAAGCAGCCAGGCTCAATCCACCAGCCAAGTGCCATCGGCCCAGTCAGTCCCCATTAGTCACAGACTCCCACAGGGTGGCCTGGTCAGTCCCAATCACAGCTGCCTTGCCACAGAGAATCACTCTGCCAGCCACCATTAAATAGTCACCTAACCTTGTGCCTTAACCCCATTAGCAATGCCCAGAGCTAGTGCTCCCCAATGTACCTCCTGTTCCTGATTCATCAGGAAGGGTGGGACGATGGGGAGTAAGCTGTCATGTGACCCAAAGGAACCACTTATCATCAGGGAAGCTAGTGGCCATAGAGATAGGACTGGAGACCTGGGGTGGGGGGCAGCTTTCTGTTGCTCCCTCTGGGTGATCCTCGAGGGAGGATCAGAGCAGGAAGTCCCCTTTCTACTCCATCTCTTCCCAGTGGAAGGGGTGAGGGGGAAACAAGAGCGTATGATGCCTCTGTGATCCCTGGCTTCCTTTTTCTTCCTCCCCTCCCCCACTTCCTGTCCTCACTTGGCTCCTCCATCATCACCTCCCACCTGCTCTGCCAAATAAATGCCTAACTAACTTTCCCCTCCATCCCGTCCCTCTGTGCCGGCCCCCCACCCCCCCATCTCTCTCTGTCACACACACAAACACAGGCATGTGTGCCTTGCTTCTAGGCTTGCCTCCTCTTTTCAGAACATCCTATTCCAAGCAGCCTGGGAGAAAACACTCCGGCCCCTTTGCTCTGCCCTCCCGCCCTCACGGTCCTTTCCGCTGCCCAGAGTGGTGTGCCCTCGCAGGACCCCTCCTGGAGCTGGCATCAGTGACCTGAACCTGCAGCTACTCTTCCTCCTCCTGGTCGCCTGGAGCGGAGGCAGAGGCCCTGCTGGCCAGCCTGGGGAGCACCCCGCTGAGGTCTCAGTGTGGGCTGGGGCAGGCCCCGGAGCACACAGGGCTCCCCATGGTGTGCTGGTTACCCTGCAAACACTGGCTGGAGTCCAGCGCCAGAGTCAGCCAGGATTTGTGAGCCTGCAGGAAAAACCGTTCATGTCAGAAGGACCAGGCTGCTTTCTGCCTGGATGGCGTGTGTTCTTGGCGGAGGGGGCCTGGTGCCTGCTATGCTCTGAGCTCAGCTGCTCATTAGCCTTGCGGCAACACTGGGCACATTTTTACTCAGCTTAGCAGAGTTACTGCGGCTCTCTTCTCATTGGAATGGAACTGAGAAGAAGACCTACCTTTGAGGGTCTGGGTGAGGATGAAATTAGTTCAATTTGAAAAGGGCTTAAAGGGGCAGGGTTCCATGACTGCTGATTTGGAACTATTTTCCAGGCAGCTAAGTTGAGGGTCTCAGAGAAAGGGGCTTCTAGAAACTTCTCCCCATACTCCTTGTCTTCACCTGGGCCTGACGCCCTCTGCCCCATCATAGCTTCCAGGCACTGAGGCTTTCCATGTGCCCAGTGCAGCCTGGTGTGTTGGTGCTGTGTCTCCTTGCACCCCACCCAGCCCTGCGCAGCCAGCACCAAAGTGTCCCATTACATGGGGGGGACACTGAGGCTCCAGGAGTTGGGCTAGTTTGCCTAAAGCCACAGGCAGTGCGTGCACACCTCCCCTTGTATCGAAGCCTCCCATTTCTGCCACTCCCCATTTTTCCTTTCCAGAGAAGACTTGTACCTTTAGCCCCCCACCCCCACCCCCCTAGCCCATCAGCGTTGACTTCTTGTTCCCACACTCTGGGGCTCTGCTCTCTGCTTAGTGTCCTTCAATATTTAGTCTTCCTTCTTTAGAAATTGGACTGCTGATTGCCAGGTGGGCACGTGTTCCTGGCACCGAATGGTCCTCCTCGGTCCTCTTTGCTGCCAGGTGAGTTTGAGTGCCAGTCTCAGCTGAGAGGACCGAGGCCCGACTCCCCATCACCTCGAGGTTGCTTCCTGTAAGTGGTGGGCCTGCCCCTGAGCAGATGAACTCCTAGCCCAGGGATTGGCAAATGGCTGGCTGGGCGCCTGAGGGCATGCAGCTTTGGCCGAGGCAGCAGTGGGGATCGGAGTATGGGCGGGCGTTTCAGTTTCCACTCACCCCTGGGGAAACTGGTGTTGGTGCTGGGGGTGGGAAGCCTGGTTAGGGGGCTCTCCCCTGTGAGGGAGTGGCCTGGTGGGCCATTTGCTGAGACCCAGGGTATGCTGGGACCTAGGCTGTCCTTACCCAACTTCCCTTTCCTTCGGTTCCCTCCCCTCCTCTGCAACTCATCTTCTCATTTTCCTTCTCTTCCCCTCTGCCTCCACCAGCACGAAGTCCTCCCCTTTGCTCCCCTGCTCTGCCTTTCCCCCCACATCCTTCTCCTTTTCTGGGAGTCTCTCTGAGGTCCTTCCTCTCCTTTCCTCAGTCACCTTTTCTTTCCAAAGTGCTCCTCTCCCCACCCCCCTTCAGCCAGTAGGTCACTTTTTGTCCCTGTTTCTCCCTTGCTTCCTTTCCTCTTCCTTTCTATTTTCTTTTGTCTTCCTCCTGCAGCCTTGAACTCGGGTTTGCACGCAGTACTGCTCATTCTCCAACAGAGCCTAAAGCTGCCTCCAAGCCCCTGTGTGCTGGGGAGACGGAATATTCCTTCTCCATGGAGCTTTCTCCCCATCTTCTCTCCCGGGTTTGTATGGAGAATCAGATTTACAGGGCCCCCTCCAGCCTTTGCCCAAGCTCATCACTGAGCAGATTCCAGCCCGGGTCTCCCAGGGCTACTTCCGCTAAGCCGCAGCTGAGCTAGTGCTCATTCTGTATCAGAGAGAAGGAAGGGACAACCTTTTCAGGGGCACACACACACTGCCCACTCCAGGCCTGGCCACCTCCTTGGCCTTGTGCGTTTTCAGGCTTCACTCCCTTCTTAGGGAGTCCTCTCTGGCTTTTTCTCCTTGGAAGCCAGCATGGTCTAGATTTCACAGCACCCAGAAAAGAGACTGTCTTTAAGCCTTGCGGTAGCTCCAAAAAGCCTGGCTCCCTCCTGCCACCCCCTGAGAACAAGCAACTAACAGTTCCCCTTCTTTCTGGTTCTTTCACTGCAGCAGACAAAAGGAGCGCTCACATCACAATGGAGGCCTTGCTTCAAGCTCAGCCCCTGCCTTCCTCCGCTCTCCTGCTGTGTCCTGGGTGAGGGTGGCACAGGTGTGGGAGCACCCACCCACGTGCTGGCTCCTGTCATGGGTGACAACACATCTTCTAGGTTCTTCCTGTGATGCCTCCCTTTGGAGAATGTTAAAGTTTTTGGATTTTTGGAAAAAACCACCAGGGCTTTTGGGAAGGGTTGGGGTAGAGTGTTTTCTTTGCTTCACCCCTGTGTGACCCCTACCCCAGCTTCTAATCTTCTACTTTCTCTGGTAGATACATGGGTGAAGTTGGTTGACAACATTACTTGATCAAGGATTGGGGGACAGTCCAGGCAATGGCTATCAGTGGCGGCAAGAGGCACTCAGGAGTCTGGGGTGGGCATGTCGGCCCAGGGATACTTCAGAACTCTGGCTTGACTGGGGAACTTGGATCCCCAAAGGACCGTAGGGAGACATAGAAACAACCTTTGGAGGTTGGGGGAAGCAGGAGAAAGGCTTCTGGCATCATGGGGCCTTGCTGAGAGAAAATAAAGGGACAACATTTTACAGACGCTGAGTCCATGGGGTGGGGGGCTAATCTAGAGACCTTTCCATTTATAGTAAGAACCTGAGGAGGCTCCTGAGAGGGGGTCTTCCTGGGGAACATTCCTGTAAGGGATTTCTGCCCTCCCCCAAGCTCTGTGGAAGCCTTCTTTATTTGGATTCACACTTGGCAGTGCTGTGACTTGGTGGGAGCCTGCAGGGGGGAAGCCAGCAGCAGAAGCCCTTAATTCCCAGGCCTAAGGGGGCTTTGCAAAGACAGCGCCTCTCCTGCTGAGCACAAACCCACCATTTTCCTCACTTCCAGGCTCCAAGGAGGAGGGTGTGAAATGTTCTTAGAGAAATCCTGCTGGGGTGACAAGACACAGAAGAAAAAGGCAGATGGCTCCCCACTGACCTCTGGACTTCATCCAAGCAGCCTGCCTGCTGGATTAACAAAGGCCATCCTCATCCCGCCTCCAGGCTCTGCTCTAGCCCGTGCCCTCGCCACAGGCAGCCCATTCCAGCCTCTGGCACTTCTTCAGTCCTTCAGCAGGTCTCCTGGCACTCTAAGCTGCCCCCTGCTACAGAGAACATTCTCCCTTCCATCACCTCTACGCCAACTCCTATACATCCCTCCAGACTTAGGTGTGACTTCCTCCAGGAAGCCTTCCAGAACGCCTATGGCTAGAGGCAACAGAACATAATTGTTAGGAGTTTGGGTACATTTGGGTTTGACTCCCATTTATTAGTTGTGTTAATTTCCTAGGGCTGCTGAAACAAAATACCCAACTGGGGTGACTTAAGCTAATGAAATTTATTGTCTAGAGGTCTGAAATCTATGTTGGCAGAGTTGACGTTGTCTGTGGCTTGGAGATGACATACTCTTTATGTCTTTATATCCTTGGCGACATGTCTCTCTGTTCAGATTTCCCCTTTTTGTAAGGAACTCAATCATGCTAGGGACTCATCTTAATTTGATTACCTCTGTAGAAACCCGATCTCCAAATGAGATCACAATTTGAAGTACTGGAGGTTTTATTTAAATATGTATATATATTACAACTTAATTTTACACGCTTTTACATCTCGGTTGTAGCTCCATATATTTTTAACATATATTTTGGGGGAAACTCAATTCAACTGGTAACATTTGCTATGTGACTTTGAGTGTGCTATCTAACTTCTCTGAGCCTTAATCTGTTAAATGAGGATTGTTAAAGTGAGCAAAGCTGCCCCGGGATGCCAAGTACTTTGATTCAAGCTTAGTTCCACCTGCTGATCTTCAGCAAGTCCCTTAGCTTCTCTGAATCAGTTATCCACTGCAATTAACAAAGCACCTTAAGTTTAGAGATGTAAAATGATAGCCATCTATATTTTGCTCATAGGTCTGTAATTTGGGCAGGGCTCAGTAGATAAACTTTTTTAATTCCATGTGGTGAAGGTAGAGGCAGCTTAATTGGGTTTGAAAGGAGGACTTTCACAATGACTCATCCCAGTGGTTGGCAGAGGGTGCTGGCTGTGAAGGGAGCCCAGCAAGAGCTGTGGTGAGTTCCTTGGTGATGCCTCTTGGGCTTCCTCACAGCATGGTGGCTGGGTTCTAAGAGCAAATGTCCTAGGAGAACCTCTATGACCCTGATGTGGAAGCTGGCCCAGATTCCAGTGGTTCCAGGGTATATACTTGGAGAGGGGCATTGACAGAACTTGAGTGCCTTTGGTCTAAAAATCTCCGTCTCAGGTGAAATAATCGCAGTGGCCACTTGCCTGATGAGGGGAGTCTGCTGGGCACCGGGGCAAGTAACCTGCCTGATAACTAAGTCAAGATCTGGCACACTGAAGATTCCCACAAACCTTGCAGAAATCCTGGTTTTGCTGTGTCACCTTAGAAAATCCTTTAACATCCCCGAGTTTAACTCCCTGTCTGAAAAGGAGGCTAATAACAGCCACTTCATTGCAGATGTGAAGGAAGGGAGCATACTGGGAGGCTCTGCCCTGGCCTGGTGCCTGGGACATTCCCAACAGAGGGGTCTGTGGGTTTTTCTGTTCATCGCTTCCCAGAGGTCTAAGATGGAGTGAGTGTGGAGCCCACATAGGAGTTCCCTGAGCTCCAAAATGTTTGTTGACTAAATGAGCTCTTCATACGGTGGCAGAAATGTCCAGAGGAACCTCACCAGGCATGCATGAAGGAGTAAGTGAACGTCTTCTTTGTTAGTCAGGGTTTCCTCAGAAACAGATTCTGAGGCAAATATTTGAAAGGACCCCCCCAAAAAACCCTATTAGGTATGGGATGAGACAGTGAAAGGAGAGCTGCTATATTGGGATATGTTAATGAGCAAGTTAAAGCCACTGGTTCTCCTGGGAGAAATGGTGGATCATGCTTTGGAATGATCTCGCTTAAGATGTGAGGAAGCTGGGTATTTGACCTCCACCAACCATTTGTTGCTGGAGACTGTTCCTGGGGGGTGTTAGCTGTGTATTCTCTGCAGGTCACTTGTTCCTGAGGCCAGGAGTTCCCATGGACAGAGGTTGGGTGCTTGCTTAAGAAGCAATATGGGCTCTACGTCCTGGACATCAAAAGCAAGCTAGGGCACTGCACACGGTCTCTAGGCAGCCATTGGCCCTCACCCTGAAGACCTGCATCATTTCTAATGAAGGGTAAGTCTCTGACTGGAGTGAGCCTTCCACATACCAGCACTGTCTCCTCAAATTTCCTAGCAGGGCATACTACCTAGACTGAAGAGTTCAGTCTTGTTGACGAATTGGTGAGCAAGCAGGTCTGCCAGGAGTTGGTTTTCAAGCTATTTTAAGCATTTTGTCTGGGCCCTTGCTGGTGGTGCAATGAGTTAAAAGTGTAGCACTACAAAGATAGCTGAAGCCGCTTCAGCACAAGTTCGATCCTCAGCCAGAGGGCTGACCCACATAGTGCAGTAGACCTCTCCTGACCTGCCAGCTGCTCCCCTCAGCAGTGTACTTTGTTGATCTGCCTGTTCTGCTCCCCACTCTGTCTCTGGTGAATCCTCTCACCGCCCCTGCACCTCTGGCCTGTATCCCAGTTCTGTATGCATAAATAAATATTTCTTTAAAAGAAAACAAACAGAACATTTTGGCTAAAGGAGCAGGCAGGAGGTTCCCTGCACTGGCGTCTGCAGGGTGGACAGGAGAATCTTGGCTATTTGCCCTGGTGGAGCTCCGAGTTGGCTGAAGGAAGAGTGACAGTGAAAGCTGAAGTCACCCTTCTGTGTGGGGTGAGGGGACAGGTCTTCTGTTTAGCATAGGGTGGACCTGATATTCACACTAGACTTAGAGTGAGGCTTGATGTCTGATCCTGGCTGTGCCACTTTTTGGCAATGACCATGGGCAAGTAACTTTCTTCTCCATACTCATTCTTCTGCATTTGGAAGTGGGGACCATTCTTCATACCTACCTTATGGGTCTGATATGAGCAGGACATTAAGTTCTGATGGGGTGGGGTGAAGAGTGCGTCCTCAAGTTATCTGGAACCCTGGCTTCTTGGGACGTGGAGGATTCAAGCCCTGGAGTCACATACACTCTTCCTCTTGAAGAGTGTGGGGTCCACACTGCTGTGTTAGCACTGGGGCACTGAACACTGCCCTCAAGAGAGTCCAGGCAATGAACATTGGTGGAGGAGGCTGCAAAAGAGAATATCTCCATGGTCAATTCTTCAGGCAGTTTCAGAAGGTCACGTCACACCTCCTTGGAGAACTCAACACAGGGAAACTAGGCAGGGCAGGAAAGGGCCCATGTCTCAGGCAGGCCCGAGCCAGGAAATGCTGTGGCCCTTACTCACAGACATAAGCGAGCACACAGTGAGCACTCGCTGTGGGCCCGGCACCATGTAGGAGTTTGCCACGAAGTTGTATTTCATCCTTGTGATAATGAAAGGAGAAAGGAACTATTATTGTCTTCATTTTCCAGATGAAGAAACCAAGGCTCAGAATGGAGCAGCAGGCCTCAATGGCACTCTGTGAAGTGTAGAGCTGGGATATGAACCCATGTCTGCGACTGGATCCTCACCAAGAAAACACCGTGCACTAGAAAAATAAACCGAGCAGGTAACATTGCACACAGATAGAGGAGCTGGTGAAGAGGGCTGGAGAATTCTCCAGCATGACCTGCTGCACAATTTGTTGGATGCTGTATAAAACAAAAAATACAGACCCCTTGTTAAAGAACGATTGAGAATTTCCAGGTGGTGATAGTAAGCATTAAACTGAGCATGGGCCCTGCTAAGTGTGGGCCCTGGGTCCGCTTGGGCCATGTGCACACAAGGGGTGTCCTGCTCCTACTTCAAACAGCTAGTGGGTATAGAGGGGTTCCCTCTGGTAGGTTCAGGGGGTCTGGTTTGAATCCTGGCTTCCTAGTTCCTCCTGAACATGCTCTTTAAGCTCTCTGAGTCTCAGTTTCCTTTTCTGCAAAACAGAATGGTGTTAGTCCTTATTTTCTAGTACCATAGGGTGGAAATAAATGTATGCAGGTAACACATCAGCGCAGTGCCCAACCCATAGAAGGAAGCAGCAGTACTAGGTCAGGGAGTCCTCAGTCTCTGCCCCACCTGCTGTCCTGGGTTCAGTCCCCAGCTAAGTGCCAGCTCCCAGCTCTCCTTCCCTCTCAGCTGCAGCACAGCAGGGACTGAGTTTTGGAGGCTGCAGCCTCTCAGCTCTGGCAGGCCCCTCCTCCCTCCCCATCCCCCAGGCTTTAATGAGTTTAGTATTTTCATCAAATCATTCTTCCTACAACACAGGGCCAGGGAGGCTAAAAATAGCTCGCAGAGTCACATGACTGCTCCAAATGCGGAGGCTCCCAGCAAAGGTACCATTGCGACTCCCTGTTTCCTAGGAAATGAGAGTCATTGTGATGCCTGACGCCAGGCCTCCACCCACGCAGCCAGGGCGGCTAGCAAAGGCACATTGTTTCCTGTGACATCCAAGTGTGACAAGCGGAGGCTGGGGACATGGGGGCGGCCGAGCCCCAGAACTGGCACCCTCTGTGGCCTGGCACCCTCGGTTCTGTGCCAGAAGCCCCCCCATGTCTTCAGGAAGCCAGGCTCCCACAGCAAGTCTCCTCACCTGGACCCCCCCCTTCCCAACCCCTCCATGGGAGCTGGCAGGAGAGATGGGTTTTATCTCGGCCACCTACATTCTTGGCCCTCTGTTCCCCTCTCAGCAACTTACAACTAATGGTATTTTATTATTTGGTCAGGAAAATATCTGTTGACAAACAACTCTTCACAGAAACCTAGCTGGGTCTCTCCCACCCTCCTTACTTCCCAGAGACCAGTTGAAGACTCCCAAACTTGAGTAAAACTAGTCACCTGGAGGCCTTGCGGAAAAACACTGCTGTTGGGCTCCTGCCCCCAGGGTTTCTCATTCTATAGGTCTAGAATGGGGCCCAAGAATTTGCCTTTCCAGCTAGTTCCCACACTACTCTGGTACTGTGCTCCGAAGAAGATACATTGAGAATTGCTGTCCTAGACGCCTTGACCTGTATTATTCCCAGTTTCTTCCTTCTCTCATTTATGTTCTTCTATGTTCACTTATGTTCTTTTTTGTCCCCATGCCCTACCCTGTCCTCACACAGACTCTCTGGCTTCTGAGTCTCTTCTCTTCTTGACTAAGAAGAAGCCATGCTTTAAGTATAAAGAATAAGAACAACACGTTGGTCAATAGGCACATATTCCTCCCCTCTTTGCAATTCTATGTGGCAATCTATTGTCTCCAGTCTACATCAGAAAATTGATGTTCAGATAGAATTCACAGAGCTAAAGATAGCTAGGATTTAAGGTGACCCACAGGCGAGTTACAGCTCATGTGGCTCCTTCAGGAAGCCATCCCTAAAACTTCCAGCCTGGATTTTGTACACCTTCTTAGAGCCATCCACATTCCACAGGTGTCTTCATTGACGTCCTGACAGCATTGCAGAAACAGTTATATATTGATGAGTCTGTTTTCTTGATTAGACTCTGCTTAAAGACATGGACTTTGTCTTAATCATCACAGTGCCCCAAGTGCCTGAAACAATGCTCATGGTCATTAGTAAGTACTCAATAAACTCTTGTTTCTTTGTCAACTGAGTGGTAGTTGTACAAATGTTTGTTGAATGAATGAACAAATGGTTGCTGCCCAATCACTATTAAGTGAATGCATAAACAGAAGGTACTCATTGCTGCACAAATGAATGAGATATTATGTTCTCTACATATGCTAGATTCTTGAATGAATAATAGCTATTAGATGCTTGCTCAATAAATTAATGAATACATGAATGACTAGTAGGTTCCTATTAAATGTCAACTGCCTGGTTGAGAAAATGAATGGTACGAAGGGTGGAATTGGATTGGGCTGGTAAATGAATGGTTAGTTAGTTGGATGTTGGAATGGGTGGACAGGTAGATTGGTGCATAGATGGTCGAATAGGCAAATAGATGAAAGAATGAGTGGGTGAGTGAGTGGGTAGATGGGTGGGTGAATAGATGTATAGCTGGGTAGACAGATGGGTAGATGGGGATGAATAGATGAGTGAATAAGTAGAGAACTAGGTAGCTGGATTGGTGGATGGCTGGGTAGATAAGCAGTTTGGAGGTTGGCAGTTGGTAAGTAGGAACATGACTTTGGTTCTGTGGTACTTCCTGAGTGATCCCAGTTCTGCTAAATAGGCCACGAAGAGTTATTCAGAGCACCCTAAGGCACATGGAAGCTCTCTCAGTGGGGCAGCCTGGTGATTCTCTGCCGCCAGCTATGGCTCAGGAAGTCAGAGAGCATAGGAGTGGACTGAGGGCCTGTTTTAACTGTCAGAATGTCTCTCAGCTGCAGGATTGGGGCTTGCTGTTTTTCAGGGCCCTGAAGTATTGGTTTTACTGACGAGTTATTTTACGTCTTCTGACATGTTTTTTGGGAGGAGCTGGAGGATGGGAGTGGTGGGGATGCGAGGGGAACTTGGCTGAAAGCTGGAGGCCTATGCTTGGCAACTGATTTCACTAACAAGGTAGAAGTGAATTAAACTTGATGTGCCAGGTGTGGAGCAGAACCTGGAGGGCTGGACGCCCAAGCTGAGCCAGGTGCGGCTCAGCTGGGAGCTCCTTCTGGACTGGCTGGCACCTGAAAGAATCTAGAACATCTAAGCCAAAACTTAGAAGGATGTCTGAAGACCTGGGAAAAGCAGATTAATGACTAGAAAATTAGTTTATTTTGATTTAAAAGAAATGACTAATTGTATACACGATTTATAGAATGCTATATACATGTGTTACCTAAATAGACTTATTTCATCCTTGTAATAAAACCCTTGGAGGCCAACTATTATTTTTGTGATCTTTCTTAATTGATTTTTAAAGACTTATTTATTTATGCATATAAAAACTGGGGTAGGGGTGTGTGTGTGTGTGTGTGTGTGTGTGTGTGTGTGTGTGAGAGAGAGAGAGA
>NW_004567105.1:43587610-43656761 GCF_000260355.1 Condylura cristata
GGAGCAGTGGACAAGACAGGAGAGGTCTGCTGTACCATGTGGGTCACCTCCCTGGCTGGGGATCAAACTTGTCCTGCAGTGGCTGGCAATAGCTCGATAATGCTGGTTTTAACTCCCATGCCAACAAAGAGAAACCTTATTTATCTTACTTTACAGGTGAGGAACTAAGGGTCAAATTTTTAGTAGTGGTTTAAAATTTTGCCTTCAAATTATTTGAAGATGAGACTTTAATTCCCTGTCCCTAGAACATGGACTAAGATTAGCAACTGGATTCTGCAGAGTACAATGAGGTAGAGCTGTCCCTGGTGACTTCTGGGGCTGGGTCGGGATGGTGGTGTAGCTTCCTCCTGGCTCTGCTTCTCTTGGCCCTGTGCCTTTGGAGCCCTGTCAGAGTCGGGCGGCCTGGAAGACACGTGCTGCAGATCCCAGGAGGGAGACCTGGAAGGGCAGGCAGTGCCCCAGGCAACCCCAGCTGACCTAGTCCTATCAGTTTGAGGTTTCTTAGTGTGGCACCAGACTCTCCTGTGAGGAAGTCACGGTGCTCACCCCTCCTTGCCTCCTTCCTTGCACAAAGGGCTCCGAGAGAGAACTGTCTGACCGAGCCCTGCCAGCCCCCAGGACCATGAGTGATCACATGAATATGACTTGTGAGGAGTGGGGTGGCTTGTTTTGCAGCCGTAACTGGAGCAATGATGAAATCAACTGCCCCAGATCATGCATCAGGAAAATGGTGCAACCAAGATTTGAGCTCAGAAGCTACAAACTTGACCATTGAGATGATTCACTGGTCATAGTTTTTCTCATTAATTTGATCTGCCCACTGTGTGGGCTGGTGGGGCACCAGCCTCAACCTTGTGAAGTGGGGGGAGATTAAGCAACTCAAGTGAAGTTTTGTGTTCCATGCTTGGGACATATTCAGTTAATGGTAACTCTCCTCAACAGAGCTTCAGCATAAATTTGCCCTCAGTCCTCGACTGCTCTGTCTTTCACATTCTGCATCTAACATGTCTACTTGGTACAGCAAAGGCTGAGAGGCAGAGTACTTGAGAAATGTGAGCTGTGGTCCCTCCCAGAGATTTGGTGGGGGGATGTGGAGGGAGGGAAGATGGCATTGAACTTTGGCATAAGGTAGAAGTGTTGTTGGGTGTCCACAGGAGATCTCGGTCACAGACAGACATGAGGACTGGAGGTGTGATGAAAGTCCAGCATGGAAGAATCTTGGTATGTGAGAGTAGAATGCTTAGGAGATGGAGAGCAAAGAGAACAGTGAGAACAGAAACCCCTCTCCAATGCCCACAGGACTCAGGCTCCAGTGGGTGACATTAGGGAGCGGTGGGGTCTGTGGCCAAGTACCAGTATACCACTGCTGGAAGATAATGGAGACTCTCTTGACTTTCATTAGCCTTTTGCCATTTTGGAAGACAGGCTTGGGCTTGTAAGAGCTTCTGGTTTTCCTGAGGAAGCCAGAATCTAGATTTTCATGTGAAATATTTTGGTTGGGTGAGACAAAACTTTAATTTTTGCAAAAGTGCTGCATGGGCCAAGTAATCGACATCTGTGGCTAGATTCAGCCCGTCAGCTGGGCAATCAATTGACAACTTCTGGAGAAGAGTAGTGAGCGAAAGGGCTTGGGACAAGCTCTTAGGGGGGATGGAATCACAGGGATGATGTCGGACCAGCAGCGGGGGTAGAAGCAGGCAGGGTGTCAGAGTGTGATATCATGGCAACAGTGGGATGGGAAGAGGCATGAGTTTGAGAACAGGAAGTTGGCCCTAGAGATTGCTCAAGGTTGTAATAGCAGGCTGTGAAATGGTGGGGGCAGAAGCCAGACTACTTTCGGTTTGGAAGCCATCATCTCTGTATGAAAAAGATCCACTTTCCTTACAAGGGGCAAGGAAGAGGAGACAGATGGAGGTTTCTTTGCTTCTCGAGGGCTGCCCCTGGAAGAGAATGGGTCCTGAACATACCACCATGTGAGACCATTTCTCTAACCCTCTCGGTGAGACACTGAACTGTTAACATCTTACAGGGGCCTTCTGGGATATTGCAAATTTCATGGTTTCAAAACTGAGTGCTAATGATGTCAGAACACACGAGGATTCATCACTGCCATGCCCAAGTTCTGTGTCAAGTGCTGGGCCTGGGTGACACCATCACTTCTTCTTTGGGTCAAAGTCCCAAACAGAACAGAGCACACTGCCTGCCGGACTCCCCACGTGGATGGCGTGTTCCCTGGGCCACCGTCATGGTAACCACAAGCCACAGGTGCCTAGTGAGCATGTGAAATATTTGTGTAGCTGAACAGCTGGCGCTTTTATTATTTAATTTAATTTAAAATTAAATTGAAATAGACTCCTGGGGATAGTGGTTGCCATACTGGACTGAGCAGGTATAGAAGTCTGGAGGAAACAGTGATGATTATCATGATAATACTGCCTCTTCCCCCGCCTCCTTTCTCTGCTCCCCCATGCCCAAGAGGAGGGAGGCCAGCAGGGCCCAGGTTTCCTGGGGGAAGAGGAGACTCACAAGGCACAGCTCCCTGCTACCTAGGACTGAACCTCCAGCTGGGCTGCGCCTGCTGGTCAGGACCTACTGAAGGTCCTGGTCCCTCTCCTGCCTGTTTTCAGAGGCACCTTGGACACTCTGGTCTTGTCAGACCAGCAGACAGCTGGACAGAGGCCAGGGCTGCACAGCTCTGAAGCCACACGGGCCCTGGGCCTTACGCTTCAGCTGTTACGGACCCGAGGCCTCTGCTGCCTGGGCAGAAGTCCAGCTCACAGTAAAAGCGCTCCTCCCCTTTCCCTGATCCCTCCTGTGAGTCTGTCTCCCTAAGTGTGTTTGGGGGTAGACATGTGTATGGCGGGGGAGTGAATACAGCTCTCTCTGGAGGAAGAAGTCTCCCTGACTTCCTAGAACATTTGCATTGAATAAGGTCCTAAGCACCTACCAATATTTTCTGATTTTTATCTTCTGGTGTTCTAATGGAAAAAAAGAACTTCACATATAATAAACATTCCTTTTGTATACGATTAAAATAATTTCATTTCTCTCTATTAGGAACAGTTGCTATGGCTTTCTTCCCAGGCTCCCTCCTGAAACATACACACACACACACACACATATGTGCACACAGAGACATACACACACACATACCCATATAAACACACTATCATACGTACGTAAACACACAGACACACAACACGGGGTGTCTGCCCCCCTAAAGGGAGCATGCAGATTGTCCTTTGTGGCTTGCTCATTTGGCATGCCTTGGGGGAGCTTTCCATACTATGCAAGGAGACAACCCCCATTTTTGTATTAACTACACAGAATTTCCTGGATCCATGAGGTGTTTTTGTATTCACTCCTGTTGATGAATATTTGGGTTTTCTGTAGGCTTCAGTAGCACATAGTCTCTTGTATGTTCTTATGTACATGAATGTGAACTTCAGCACACTGCATCACACAGACACACACCAATATACACACACGACATGGAGTTGTACAGACTGGACAGCTGTTCTAGACATGGTGTGAGCAGCAGCCTCCCTATCCGGCTGACTGGCTTGGGACTTGCATACTGATGGAAGGGGCTGATGCCTGGGTTGGGACTGGTGGCAGCCACTTTTGTGGCTCAACACTCTTGTGTTCCTGCCATTACCAGAAGAATAACATTCCCCAGAGAGCTGCTGGTCTGAGACGGGCTGGTCAAGTCTGTATCAGTCACCCATGGCTGAGCTGCAAGCAAGTAAGCTAGAAAATAAATGATTTTTGTGCAGCTGAAATCTTAAGGCTATTAGGGAGTAAAAGTGGCTTGACACAGAGTGAAAACTGGGAATGTTTAATATTTTAAAAAATATTTAATGACATGCTCTTTGATCCACCATTCAACTCCTAGGTGCTAGCCTACTGAGATACTCAGCTGCAGACATACGGCAAGAGAGGCTGTCTTGAGTCTTCCTTATGGCTGAGATGTGCAGGCAATGAGCGGTGAAGTTATTTAGCAGCTCCACCAGGTGCCTGTCGGGGACCGGGCCACACCCCCAACTCTCCCAACCCCCAACCCCCTCCCCGGGCCTGGCCCTCACCTCTGTGCAGAGGTAGTTACAGGATGGTCAGAACCCCTAGTTACCTGTGTTTGGGCACCATCTGGCCTCTCTGAGACCACAAGTCCTTGAGAACCTTCTGGTCATTTTGGGAACTTTCCCCCATGGGACCTGCAGCCCTGCAGCTGGGGTGAAGAGTTCCAATCCCTAACTGGCTGCCGGGCTCTCCGAAGACAGATGCCTGAGAGTCATTCTCACTGGATTGAAGCGGCCTGTTTTCCACTCACCCCCTGGACAGCAACCTAGTTCACGAAAGAGCTGCATTTTCCAGCCTTGTTGTCTGACCCTCCAGCTGGCTCCTGGGTGGTGTCAGGAGGTTCTCCTTGGGGAGGAAGCTACCCAGATCCTCCTAATGCACTCACGCGCAAAATTTACTTTTGTGGGGAAGGAGAAAGTGGACTAACACACAGGTCTGTGGATGCCTCTGCAGAAAAATGTGTCTTTTGTTGGGGGCAAGTCCAGATGGAATCTCAGGGTGGGAAATACATCCATTTGCTTACTGTTCCCCCTCTTCTCTCAGTTCATCGGTCACTGTTAACGCCGTGCAGATAATTCTGTCAAATTTGCCTTGGCTTGGTAATGAGCTGCGTGGAGAAGTTTTTCCTCAGTAGAAGTTTATCAGTCTGTGGTGAGTGGTGGCAAAGGCCATGGTGGGTGGGTCAAAGGAGTGGCTCCATGGCTTGGGGGAGGTGGCGTGAGGTTCCTCAAACCCAACGAGATTATGGGCATCTGAGTATCAATGCCTGCCGCACTGCCCACCATAGGGGAGAGACAGCTGAGAAACTGCTCACCACCATCCCGGGGTGCTCATCTAGTGGCAGCTGCTGCATCCCAGACTTTGCTAAAGAATCTTCCCCTGTCAGGTGAGGGAGGAAGGCCCATTCTGTTTTAACCAAAGCACAGTAGTTCAGCAGCCATGGCAGTGTGGGCGGGAGGAGGGAGGTGGTTGTAAATGAAATCAGCGGGGCGCAAGCTCGTCAGTGAGGCATGATGTGCAAAGCTCTGTCCACCTGGTACAACTGTGTCACTTTGGGACCAGAATGCAGCTTCCCTGTGTGATGGGACAAGGAAGTCGTTCATTTCATCCTCAAAGCATTCATTTGGAAGGTGCTGTATCACCATTTTACAGATAAGGACACTGAGGCACAGAGGAGTTAAGAAGCTTGCCCAAGAACACACAGCCACTAATAGGCAAAGCCCAGAGGCAGACTCAGGTCTGACTGACCCCAGAGACCATTGTCCTGTGTAACTACCACCTCCCTAGATGACCGGGTACTTGGGAATTTTGCCGAAATTGTGCTGTTCAGGGAAGGTGAGAGAGTAAGATCGTTCTCCTAGAGGCCCAGTTATGCCAATAACTCTCCCCACGGCTGCACTCAACAGCTTTAAGTAGCTGGGGTGGGTTGCCAGTTGTGTCCACGGTGACAGAGCTGAACATCAGCAGCTTGATCTGAAGCCCGTGGCCTTTAGCTTGCTTGCGTTTGCCCAAAATAGCCAGCAAAATGCCGCTGAAGCAAATCACTCAGCTTGAGCTGTAGAAGCTGATGCCACCTTCCTGGGCTTGCTCTTCCTGGGGGAAACCTTGGTTCCACTGTCCTCCCTGCCCCCACTCTGGAGTGAAGGATCTCAAAAGCAGGACCCTAGGCTTCAGCCTCAGCTCTTATTCCACTGTGATCACAGACCCCTGGCCTGGTGAGGATCAACCCTTTCTGGTCTTGGAGTGCAGATGGGGGTGCAAAGGTGACCACTGAGTTCTCCGTAGCCCCAAGGTCCTGTGAGTAACTGGTGTGGTCCCTCTGCTGGACTTTTGGCAGACTCACTGCTGGGGCTCCTGTGTGCTCCTCTGCACGCAGCATGCCCAGGCGGCCCAATACTAATAGTCACATTTGGAAACACAGCGGCAGCTCAGGGCTGCTTCCTGTCCCGGGGCTCTCTTGGCCCGGGGGACAGATTTGCAGATTTGCAGAGTTGGGCATTAGGAGATAGTTGTGTGGGCTTTGTGGGAGCCATGACAAATGGAGGGTAGGGAGTATGCCCAAGGCCTCAAATAACAAGAGCAACTCTAGCGATAATTGCAATTATTTGCAAAGTATTATATGCCAAAGGCTGGGCAAGTCTTCGCTGTGTAATTTTTATTCTATTTCTCAACCCCGTGTTCTCAGGTAGGTGTACTGTAGTTTTAATGACTAGGAAACAGGCAGAGAAAGTAAATAGCTTCCCCAGGTCACACAGCTTGTAAGTGATGGAGCAAAGGAGCTTGGGGAATCCCAAAGCCAAGTGCTCCCTGGAGCAGGGCCGTGAGCACAATGTGGGAAGTCTGGGAAGTGTGAGGTGATGGGGCATGGTGGGGACTGTGGGTGCTGGGCAGGGAGCCTCTTTCCTCCTGCTGCCCCATTAATGCCCAGATCTGCTTAGTCGTGGCCACAAGGAAATGTAGACTTGGTGGGGCCAGCTTATCTGGTTTTCAAGAGAGAATCTTAGTCTGTTTGTTTCTAAAGGCAGGGAAAACACATATTTATACATCTACAGGTTTTTACTTGAAGTCTTCAATTTTTAAATGTTGGCAACACTTTCCTTTTCTAAAAAAAACACAGTGGCAGCCAAGTCAAACATGGCTTCGGGTGACATCTCCGCTCCCACCACAAACAGGGCTGTTCGCCCTGGGCTCCACTCGTTCCACTGAGAAGACCAGAGTGAGCCATTAGCACTGTCATCCCTGAGCGGCCTCAGGTGTGTGCCAGCCAGGGCTCTGTTTGGGCCTCAGATTTAAGGGCCCTGCTTGGGCATTCCTCCAGCTGCCCCCCTTCCCATGAAGAGGGACTGCTGGACCAAGGTAGACACCTCCTAGGGCACTCACGCCTTCTTCCAAGCTCGGGACCCCAAATTCCCTGCCCCAAATGCTTCAGGCCCACTTTCAGGACCTGTGTATCAGTTGTCTGTGGCTGGCAGCACCTGAACACCGTGGTGTGGAGCAGCCACCACCTCATTATGGTGATCACCTCTCATGGGTTCCGGGGTTGGCTGTCAGGCTTCCCTGACATCCGGATGGTGGCCTGCCCAGAGTCATCTGGAGGCTCTTTCACGCCACGTCCGCGGTGGTGCTGGCTGTGTGCTGAGGCTTGGGTCGGGCTGCCAGCCAGACATCTGTGCTGGCTTCTCAAGGGCCCTGCTTCCTCATTGTGGGGCTGGGTTCTGATAGCATCCCAGGAGGCAGAAGCTGGCTCACTTTTTGACCTAGCCTCGAGAGTTGCTTCTGCTTTACCATCCAGGTCAAGGGGAGACAGGTAAGCTCTTGCCTCAAAGGCGGTGGGGCAAAGCTACACAATAAAAGTGCCTGTGGTGTGGGAGAGGTTTCCATGGCCACTTTAGAGCTTTTTCTGCAACAGCCTGTATGTCCTTCTTGCCCGAGTTCCCCTCCAGGACAGACAGGCGAGAGTGAGGCCAAGGGCTACTCAGGGCCTGGGAGTGGGTGGATGGGAGTAGGGGACCATCTGACCCTGCCAGTTTGAGGGGCAGGCTGCCTGCCCTCAGGGCAAGCCCTTTGGATTTGCTTTGAGGAGTCCCCATGGCGAGCCACAAGCAGACAAGACAGAGGCCTCCGGCTCCTATAAAATCCAAGTGTTGGCTCCTGCCGAGCAGGCAGGGCTTTGGGGAGGAGAAGTGAGGCAGAGATAAATGGCTCCTGTGTGCCCATGACCTCCAGGCAGGCAAGAGCAGTACTTCCCCGAGTGTGGGAAGGAGAGCACTGTGATGGATCCTAGCTGCCACCTTCTCGAAAGGGCTTGGAGAGCGAGACACATAGCCAGTTGTCAAACAGAAAGTCACTGGGTAAATTTGGGTCAAGCTGCAGGCTTCTGAGATGGGAGAAGTGAGAGAGTGGGTCTCAGAGCTGCCAGCAAATCAAAACCACCAGGGGCTAGGGGTGGGAGGGGGCCCCATAGAGCTCAGAAAGTCAAACAGGCTGTCACTTTGTGGTCTGTGCAGAGGGAGTTTTAAAAGCTCCCCAGTGGTTCTGATGTGCTGCCAAAGGGGAAGTCGCCAGAGGGGAGAGGCCCAGGGCTCACGGAGGGAATGACTTGACTAGACAGAGCAGGAAAGAGGGCTCGCCAGGTGGGCAAACAGCTGGAGTGAGAGGGGGGTGGTGAGACTGCACTGCTACCCGAGGCAGGAGTATAAATAACACAAGGTTGGTGTACCATTGTGTTAGTGTTGGTACAGGGGTCGCAACAAAACAGCAATGAAATCCCGACATATGCTAGGCCCAGGCATTGTGTTAGCAACCTCCAGTCTCCTGTCCTCATACAACTTTGTGAGGTAGGAATAATTCCCACTTTATAGATGGGAAAACAGGTTCAGACAGACGACATGGCTAACTCTGATGCTGGGAGTCTCCTTGGTCCAAGGCGGGGAGTTCTGGACCTGATCTAGAGGCCACAGAGAGCCAGTATAAACTGCGAGTGGCATGCTGGAGGAGGTGTCTGTGAGGTGGCAAGCATGACAGGGCAATGTGGAGGTCAGGAGGTGTGTGTGCGTGCGTGCACGTGTGTGCACGTGTCTGCATTGTGTGAGGCACCTCGGAGGAGACTGAGCCAGGGTCCCAGGGGAGTGAGCGGGGCCCAGAGCTGCTTGTCTCAAGCAGCCACTCCTTTACTATGAGGGACGACAGCTCAGTGGAGGAGGCAGGATCTCACTGCACTGTACCCGGCATCCTTTACCCAAGCTTGTCTCTCCTTTTTATTTTTTATTTTAAGCACCAATTTTTCCTTATATCATTGCTAATTTTAGAGCAGCGCTTGATTTCTCTCCTCAGGAGTAGTCCCTGTACTTCTCCCACCATCATGGCACCTGTAATCTATCTCCATGTCCCTCTTGCTCTTCCCTCCTCTGTTTTGACCCCTCTCCTTCCCCACCACTGCTTTATGCCCAGATCTACGTCACATTGCAAGTTTTGTCTTTCCTTTGACCCTTTGTTTGTTTCTCTGTATTCCACCTGTAAATGGAGCCATTTGATAGCCTTCTTTTTCCTTCTCACTTACTTCAGTGAACGTAATCCCTTCCAGCTCCATTCATGTTGCCTCAAATGGCATGAGTTTATCTTTTTTGATCACTGACTAGTGTTCCATTGTGTGTATATACCGTATCTTCTTGATCTATGTGCCTGTTTTGGGGCACTTAGGTTGTTTCCACATCTTGGCTATGGGAAATAGTGCTGAAATAAACACAGGAGTGTAAATTTCTATTCAAATTGGTGTCTTTTTGTGTTCTTTGGGTAGATTCCTAGCAGTGGAATATGGGTCATACGGTAGACCCATTTTTAGTGTGTTTGGTATGCAAATATTTTCTCTCACTCAGTAGGGTGTCTCTTCATTTTGACTATTCTCTCTTTTGCTGTGCAGAAGACTTTTAATTTAACATAGTCTTAGTTATTTATAATCTCTGTTGTTTTCCTTGTTTCTGGAGAAGAATACTCAAGTATATTTCTGAAGTTTATGTCATGGAGTGTTTGTCCTATATATTCTTCTGTATATTTTATGGTTTCAGGTCTTACATTCAAGTCTTTTATCCATTTTCAATTGGCTTTTGCATATGGAGTGAGATAATAGTCTAGTTTCATTCTTTTGCATGTGGCAATCCAGTTTTCCCAGCACATTTTATTGAAGAGAATTTTCTTTTTCCAGTGTATTTTATTTGCTTGCTTATGATAAATGAGTCGATCATATGTATGTGGCTCTATTTTTGGGCTTTCAATTCATTTCCATTGGCCTGTGTGACTATTTTTTGTTCTAGTACTATGCTGTTTTTATTATTATGGCTTGGTAATACAGTTTGAAATCTGGGAATGTAACACTCCCCTTCTTCCTCTTGTTAGACAGGAGAGCTTTGGCTATTCAGGTCCTTTTTTTGTGATTTCCTATGAATTTCAGCAATATTTTTCCATTTCTCAATGACATTGAGACTTTTATTAGAATTTCATTGAATCTGCAAATTGCTTTGGGTCAGATGGCCATTTTGTTAATGTTGATTCTTCCCAACCATGAACATGGAGTGTTTTCCCATTTCTTAGTGTCTTCTTCCATTTCTTTTAACAATGTTTTATAATTTTCCTTATGTGGAAAATTATGTCACAGGTTTATCTCCAGGTGTTTAATTTTTGGGGGGGGGGGGTAAAATTGTAAATAGATGATTTCCTTAACTTTTCCCTCTTCAGGCTGATTGCAGAGGAAGGCTACTGATTTTTGTGTATTGATATTGTAACTTGTTACTTTATTGAATTGGTTTATTTTTAAAAATAGTTTATTCTTAGGCTTTTTAAGGTTCTCTATACAGATATCTGTCAATAGCTATACTTCTTTCCCAATTTGGATTCTTTTTATATCTTTTTCTTGCCTGATTAATCTAGCAAGAACTTCCATTATTAGATTGAAAAGCAATAGTGAGTGGACATCCTTTTCTTGTCACAGATCTTACTGGAAAGGTTTTCAGTTTTTCACCATTGAGATTTTAGCTGTTGGTTTGTCATATATGACTTTTATTATGTTAAGATGTATTTCGTATATGCCAAGTTTTTTTTATGGGCTTTTACCATAAATGGATGTTGAACTTTATCAAATGCTTTTTTGGCATCTATTGATATGATCATATGGTTTTTATTTTTCTTTTTGTTGATGTGGTAAATTATGTTAATTGATATTCAGATGTTGGACTGACTTGTGTCCCTGGAATAAATCCTACTTAGTCATGGTGTATAAGCCTTTTGATGCATTGTTGGATTTGCTAAGGTTTTTTTTTTTTTTTAAAGATTTATTTATTTGTGCATACAGAACTGGGGTACAGGCCAGAGACTCAGGGGCAGCGAGAGGCTTCACCAGAGACAGAGTGGGGAGCAGAACAGGCAGATCAACAAAGTACACTGCTGAGGGGAACAGCGGGCAGGTCAGGAGAGGTCTGCCGCGCCATGTGGTCACCTCCGGGGCAGGCGGGAATCGAACTCATGTGGAAGTGGCTTTAGCTTCTGAGTGCTGTGCTTTAACCTGCTGCGCCACCAGGGAGGGCCAGATTTGCTAAGGTTTTACTGAGGTTTTTAGCATCTGTGTTCATTAGGGAGATTGTTCCATGGTTATTTTTATTTGTGTTGTTCTGTTCATTTTTGGTATTAGTGTGAAGTTGGCCTCATAAAATATATTTGGTAGTATACCTTCTTTTTAAAAATTTTAAAAGATTTTAGAAGAAGGGGTATTAGTTTATCTTTGAATGTCTGGTAGAACTCATTTATGAGACCATCTGGTCCTGGACTTTGCTTTTAGAAGGAGTTCTGATTACTGTTTCAATTTCCTTGCTTATAATTGGTTTGCTCAAGTTTTTAAATTTTTCTTTATTCAGACTTGAGTGATTGCATAATTAAGAATTTGTCCATCTCATCTAGGTTGTTGAACTTGTTTGCATGTAGATGTTCATAGTAGTCATTAATTATCCTTTGGATTTCTGCTGTGTCTGTTGTAATTTCTCCTCTCTCATTTGTGATTCTACTTATTTGAGTTTTCTCCCTCTTTTTCTTTGTGAGACTAGATAGAAGTTTGCCAATTTTGTTTATTGGTTCAAAGAACCAGCTTTTGGTTTCATTGATCTTTTGGACTGTCTTTTCTTTCTCTACTTCATTTATTTCTGCTTTAATTTTTATTATTTCCTTTCTTTTAATGGATTTTGGGCTTTTTTTTTTTTTCCTCATCTTTTGCTATTGCCTTAAGATGGAAGTTTAGGTTGTTACTTAGGTTCTTTTTTGTCTCTTGATGTGGGTCTATATATTAATTCTCTTTTTGCTGTGTCCAATATTGTCTACAGGTTTGTTTTCATTATCATTTGTCTCAAGTTACCTTCATTTCTTCTTTGGTTTCCTCATCAACCCAGTGGTCTTTCTGTACTGTGCACAGTCTCCATGTAATGAAAATCTTCTTGCTTTCTTTTTGCATCTGTATCTTCAAGATTACTGATACATTCTTCCATATCATCTATTCTATTTCCATGGCTGTTTCTAGAAATTTTACCTCCTCCATCGATCTTTTTTTTTTTTACATCCTGTGGTTCCTTTCTTTCCTTCTTTTCTTTTTTTTTTTTTAAAGATTTTTTATTTACGCATACAGAACTGGGGTACAAGCCAGAGGTGCAGGGCTGTGAGAGGATTCACCAGAGACAGAGTGGGGAGCAGAAGAGGCAGATCAATGAAGTATAATGCTGAGGGGAGCAGCAGGTGAGACAGGAGAGGTCTGTCATGCCATGTGAATCACCTTCAGGGACAGGTATCGAGCTCACACCAAAGAGCTGAGTGCGACTTTGCAGTGCTGCGACCTTACCCATGGCGCCACCAGGGAGGCCCTATTTTCTTTTTTAAAGTTTTGTTCTCCATCTGATTATGGTTCTTATAGCATTGTTTTACTTTTTGGTGTCTTCTTTTGTATCTTTGGTCTGTTTCTCTGAATTTTGTTTGTGTTTTTCAGATTCTTTGACTATCTAATTATGGCCATTCCAAATTTGTCATTTGACAAGAAGAAAAATTCTTCCATGTCAGTGCTGATGGATTTTCTTTCCATGTTGTATTGTTCCCTGGGGCTTTGCTTAACCATGTGTCGATTTCTTTCTCCCTACTGCTTGTTTTTGGGATGTTCTGCTATAGATGGGGCTTCCATTTGGCATGGGTTGCCTCCCCCATTATTCTGGGATTTACTTGATGGTGGGTAGGGCAGCTGGCACTTCCCCCAGCACCAGGTGAGGGGTGGGCTGCTGGGCCAGGGTGGGGGGGGCAGCTGGGAACAGTGGGAGGGATCTTTGTGCTGGTGTCTTTCTGGAGAACTGTTCACTCTCTTCACCAGTTGGCTCATAATCTCTCCACTTTTCTCTTGCTTAGAGTATAGACTTGATGGCCAGAACTGAAGTTGTCCTACCGTGTCCACCATGCCAAGGTCAACAGAGTGATCAGGACATATGTCTGTTCTAATATCTTTTAATTATTAAATATGACTGAACATCAAGCTATGTAAGAAAAATAAACTCTTCTCTTTCTTGTTTAAGGAAGCCATTGATAATTGGGTTTCATATTACTTGCAGTCTAACCCAATCTTGGCTCAATACATTAAAAAATGTTAATGAATGATCAGCTGTGCAGGGGGTGTGAATGGAGCAGAGAGCACCTTTTGCTTATAGAGTTTTGACTATATTCCTAGACTGTAAGCTCCCAAGGGCTGGGTGATGATTATTTTTGCTCATTATTTTATCCTTAGTCTGTAC
Organism: Condylura cristata; assembly: GCF_000260355.1. Taxonomy (NCBI): domain Eukaryota; kingdom Metazoa; phylum Chordata; class Mammalia; order Eulipotyphla; family Talpidae; genus Condylura; species Condylura cristata. The sequence goes on from NW_004567105.1 coordinate 43,600,993, forward strand.
AAAGGAGACTTGTAATAATTGTTTCCTGAATAAATAAATGGCTGATGATCCTGGGGGAGGAGAGGGAGCTGCAGCTGCTCCAGACACCATGTTTTGGGGGGCTTACATGTATGGAAAGTCTTTTCAGATGTCAGATTGCATTTTTGCTTGCTAGAGGAAAAAAGACTGGGGAATAGAGAGAAGGGAGAGAAAATGAGCTAGGAACAAGATTAAAAAATGAAGGGGGTGAATTTCTTTGTGAGTCTACTTCCTCATTTGCAAAGTGGGGTAACCCACACCAAGCTGAAGTCTGTTGTAAGGATTAAGTGAGAGAATGTGTGGCCAGTGATGAGCAGAGTCCTTGGCACAAAAGTGCTAAAGTGAGCTTTTTTTTTTTTTTTCTAACTGTTATTGTTATTACTAATAGGTAGTTCTACTAGGCTTGTGGAAAATAAATAAGACATTATTCTTGTCCTCAGTTGAACTATGTTATGAGGGAGGATAAATATGCTATTCCCATTTTATATGAGATACACACTTGGAGATATAAATTTGAAGAGATTGAAAGATGTACCAAGACCAACTGACTGGCTTTCAGGAGGTTCCCCATCCCTCTGTAACTTGGGGGAATACTAGCGACTAAAAGTGTTACTCTGGAGTGAATTGAGCAGAGAAATTCCGAGGTTCGATCTTGTAGGAAGGACCAGCTTCGGCAGGGTCCCAGTGAGCTCTGAGCCAGCCGTTCTAAGCAGCATCTCCCCTCAGCTAGTCCTCAGAAACCTCCAAAGGTCCATTCCAGCTCTGTACTTGAACCTGAATTTGTTGAAAGCAGCCTAGTTGACATGGAATGACTAAGGGGGGAGTGTCTGGCACAGCCATGAAAGGAAAGATATGCTTTCCAGATTAGGAGGAGGCGCTTTGTCTGCAGATTTGTCCCTAGGGTGAGCCTCTCGTTCTCTTGGTGCTGCCAGTCACAGGCTCATTCTCACAGGACTGTACACTGTGGTGGTTGGTCCTCTCACCAAGGGAGACAGGGGCTCTATGAGTCACTGATTGGGAGCGCCTCCCAGGTGGGTGAGGATTTTCCATAAATATATGGTCAGTGATAGATTATTAAGATTCAATGGGTAAATAATGCTTCCATTCCCACAACTCTGTTGGAAGTGTATCTGACTTCCCTGTATGAGGGCTCCTGGTTGAGCAATAGAATGCTTACCAACGCCCAGATGAGTCATCAGAGATTCTGTGACCCCCACTCTGTCTGATAAAGTAACTCCTGAAAGTGTGGCCTCAGACAATCACTCTCAGTGGGGAGTTGGGCAGGGAGGAGGACAGGGGCTTGAGAAGCTTTAGCTATCTTATCATCCAGGTGAAGATGGGCTCGGATGTCTCTCCAGTTGACAATGGGATGTCTGAGGCACGAGGCAGGGTACCACTCTCTCCTCCATCATCTTGTCACCTGAGAGGTGGCTTCCTATGGAGCACAGACCCACAGGCATACCTCTACTTCTGTGAAACAAAGAGGTGGGTCTCAGAGAGCCCGGGGAGGAGGTGACACAGGCCTTCTCCTGTGTCCTCCATCTTGCAGGCTGTGCATTTTGGACTTTTGTCTCAGGACTGGATGACTCAGCAGAAACTGAGAGGAAAGTGTCAGCTTTTGGCTTTGGAATTTCAAAAGCTTCAACCTCAAGGGATGAGAGGGACTGAAGGCATAAGTAATAGATGTGGGAGGAGGGTTGGGGAAAAGGGAAGCTTCTGGACCTGTGGGTGGGAAGGATTCCCCAGGGTAGGGGAAGGGAGTGAGTTGGAGATGATGAGATTAAGGAGACAGAATGGGGCTATCTGTGCTGAACAATTTAGCTCACAGGCCCCATTACCTCCCCTCCTTTCCAGATGCACCCCCTGCACCTGGGGCAGCTGCCAGGGGTGCCTAAGGCGGCATGGCGGCACCTCCCTACTCTAGAGTCTCTTCTTGTGGTCACTGTACTCCACTGATACCCAGAAGGACAATATTTTTGTCCTTCCTGGGGGCAGGTAGGGAGGGTTGCCTTTTTGAGGTGGCCAGCAAGTAAGCCCTTAAGAGTGCCCTGTGACCTTCTAGTTATCCCATGTGGTGGCTCCTATTTCAGTGCCTCCGGACACATGCCACTGTGGTTGGAACCTGAGCACCTCAGGGTGATAAAGTTGGAAGAGACAGAACCCTGCATCACCCCCACTGAATTCCCCAGGCTGGATCTGCTGAGGTGGGGCAACATGAACCTGTTGCAGAGTAAGAAGAGAGGCACCCCAGAACCCCCAAATCTACCTACTCTAAATAGATTCTGTCATCTGCCACATCAAGACAAAACATACAGACTTATAACAGAAAGGAACTTTAATACAATTAGTGTGCAATACAGAAAAGACAACGAATATAGTTTCCAAATCAAACACCTGAGGGTACTTTCCCTCTTGTGGGTAAATGTCCAGTTAAAAACGATTGGCTCAAAGCAAGTTCCTAAAGCCCACCACAAGTCTAAAGCACCTTCCAGCGGGGACCCATAAAAAGGGTCAGAAACAGCCAGACAAGTCAGGGAGGAAAAGAGCAAAATCAAAATCAAGATAAAAGCTGCCATTGTCAATCTCCCCACGGGTCTCGCACCCACGTCTGTTTCAGCCAGTCCAGGACCAAGAAGCAAGCACAACTTCTTCACAAGCCTCTCTGCCTCATGTGCCTCCTCCGTGCCTCCTCCTGGCTCTCCATCCCGATTCAGTCTCTTTCCCATCTTCTTCTCTTTCCTGCTCAGTTCCACCCTCCCTTGGGTGGGCAGGGAAACTGGGGGAAACTCCTCTTTCCCTGGGGACCACACTCTTACACACCAATTGAAGCTCTTCGGTTATAGAAGCTCACAGCACGCCAAGGGAGGCCTAAGACTGTGGGGGTCACACACCACACTTAGGACCAACTGTAACTCCATCTTTTTGGTTCTCCTTGGGAGTTCTTCACAGGTGCACACAGGAGATAAGCCCCCTCTCCCTGCTTCCCTTGCAGAAGTTCTGGCTTCAGTCTCTTTGCTCTGGAGGCCTCCCCAGCCAAGGGGTGGAGTCTTTAACTGGCCGCTGCCTGTTCTGCTCCCCCAGCCCCGCCCCCCATCCCATAGGGCTTTTTTTTTATTTAAAAAGTTCATTGAGCAGGAAACAGATGGGAGTAACAAAAATAATAAACAGTGAGCATTTCAAAGGTTCCGGAAGCTCCTAGCTGTGCTCTCAGGTCTGGAGTTAAAGACTTCCTTCTGAGATGGGTTCTACAGTGTTTGTGGCCACTGTTATTTGAGCCTTGGGACAGCCAGGCAGGTACTCACAGCACTGTTCATTGTCAGCAACTGACAGACTTGTGAGCCTCACTGTTGTCCTGCAGATGAAGGGCGAAGCTACCACCATTTTATAGTCAGGAGCATTGAGTTCTGACAGTAGATTGGGCCATGTGGTTTATGGTATCCAGTGCAAATGAAAAGGAGGTGTTCTTGTTGAAAACATTATCAAGAATTCCCAAATGGTGACTTCAGAACATTAAACCAAGCAGTGGACTTCTGAGCATGGGGTTATGCGATGTCACAAGAACAGATTCACAAAGCTGCCCCTGGGATTCGACAGCTTGTTCAAGGTTACCCCACTTCTGAGCAGCAAACCCATATTTCTATGCAAAGTCTAGGATTAAGCCTTCAACTCAATTTTGCTGTCTCCTTGTGTTTACCTGCAGGGACCCTCCCTCTTCCCCACCTACCGCAGTTGATGACAGCTGAGCTCTGACCTTTATTTCTATGACTTAAAAAGAATAGTAAAAAGCAGAGCAAGGTTTTAAGACACCAACCCCCTGCTGCTGTTTTAAGAAGCCCTTTGGCTTTTGCTAAAGTGGCAGCTGAAGAGATGATTGGGCATTGCTCCACTCCTAGCCTTCTCCATTCAATTAACTTGACAAGTAAACATTTTTGAGACAGACGATTCTCATTTTTAATGCAGTTTGAAAGTCCCCAGGGGCAAGAAGACTATGCAGGCTTATTTACTTCAGGAAGTGATGTCTTCACTTCAATTTATGTCAACTTTATTTTCAGGGACCTCAGTGGCTCAGCCCACATAGATAAGCCTCCCCAATGGGACGCGTATAATAGAAAGCTTACAATAGGCATTTGATGCAATAGCTTGACACATATTTATGAGAGCATATTTAGGTTTTATTCTATTAGCACAGTGGTTCTTTAAGGAGGGGATGACTTTACTGCCCTTCCCCCTCCTTGGGACATTTGGCAAGATCTGGAGACATTTTTGTCATCATAATGGGAGTGGAGGGGGGAGACTGCTACCATTTTCTAGTGTGTGGAGTCCAGGATGCTACTAAACACCCACAGAGTTTGAACAGCCTAGAGTGCACCAGCCCCAAATGTCAATAGCACCAGGCTGAGAAATCCTGATAAACAATCATAATTCTTAGCATTTTCAAGGAATGAAAATAAATCCAAGACGGAAACCCCTTTTGTAAAAATCTACCCTTAGGGGATCAAGTTTCGAGTGATGCTGACTGAATTTGTGACCAATATTTAAGAAATCACAGGGCCCCAAGTCAGCAGTCAGTTGAGCTTCAAATAATACTTACAAAACTCCAAGTTTAAATTGTTTCCACCATTTTGGTGATGAGGAAACTGAGGCTCAGTGGAATAAGTGGGGAAAGACATCCTGGAGGTGGGGCTCACCCAAAGATGCCACCACACGGTCAGGCAGATAATATGGGGTTTCTTTCACCCTTGGAGATCCACTTTTGTTTGCCTTGGTCTCTCCACCAACTTGGGGACACCCACTTCTCTGCCTCCAGGCCAAGAACTCCCTTTTACATTTGTTCACAGAGGATACTCTTTCACTCACCTCCCTTTACTCTGTGTTTACCTCTTGAATGCTTTGTGTTCACAATACTTCAGCTTTGCTTTGGGGGGCCCGCCCTCCTCCCAGGAGCACTGGATAGATTAATCCCAGGTTTGGAGCCTGGAGGCTGGGCATTCCCTGGTGCAGGGAACCCAGGTGATAGCATCTAGGGTATTAAGTTCCCTTGACTAGAGTGAGTGATTTGTGGTCTTTACATGACCTAGCCTGACCCTGTAAGAAGCTGGGAGTTTGAGGCCTTATTGCTTCCCCAGGGACCAGCTTAAGGCTCAAGTACAGAGCAGCCAGTGAAAATACAGACGATCCAGTTGAATTGGACATTCAGTTAAACAATGAATAAACTTTTAAAACTGTAAATATATACAATATATTTAGTGTAAATATAAATCTGTGGAACATACTTATACCAAAAATGTGTTTCATTTTTATCTGAATTACAAATTGAACTTATGTCTATATTTTTACTTGCTGGTAACTCATCAGAAGTTCCTGGTCAGCTGAGCCCTCTAACAAGCAGACCTAGAGCAAAATTACTCATGAATTTACAACTGAATGATTACTAAGGAATTTTCTGGACCTTATCAAAGTCTTGACCATAGGAAACCTGGAAAGAAAGTTTCATGTCCAGGACAATAAATATTTTATCATGATGTATATTTATTATGAATAGACGTGTTACTTATATTAATACAATAACCTACATTAACATAAACTAAAACTAATCAATAATATCAGTTGTAGGGTAAATGGAAGTTATCAGGTTAATGATAGAAATGCCATTAACATCTATGACTGACACCTGTAATCTTACGCACATGGCTGACGGCGGCACTCGGAGTATGGACAGGGTGTGTGTAAACGGGGGCACCCGAGCCGAGAGACTGGGACTATCAGGGCGGTGTCACAGGCATGGAGTGTCGGGGAGAGGACCCCACTGCAGAGCGCTGTAGAGACCAGTGCAGAGACCATGAGAGAACACCAGAGAGCCCAGACAGTAACAATTTGCCAGGGGCCAGAGGCTTCCCGGGAGGCCTCTCACCCACCGGCCTCCTGTTTGCCTTACTGTAAATGATGTAGAAATATCATTAAATGCTTGAAAAAGCCACTGAGGGCTCTGGGACTCCTCCTTTACCCATCTGCCCGAATCCATAGAGAACTGCCCTGTTGCCTTGCTGGCACTATAAGATCTATTAATCATGGAATCACTTTTTGAGTGTCAAATATGTGCCTGCTGTTGTGCCAACGCTTTGACTGGAATTATACTCCCCTCTTCACATGTATTTGAGTTAGGTGACATCACCCACTTCTCAGAAGAGCACAAAAGAGGTCTGGAAGGAAAAGCGACGTCTAAAGAGCAGGCTAAAGATGTGAGAGAGAAGAACTTGAGGCAAGGCCTGATGCCGGCCAAGTCAGTGCTTGTTATTTTACACTTGCTGCCTCTCCACGCGCCTTCCAGCTCTCAGCTCCCTGAGCGGGGGCCCAGAGTCACCCATGACCCTACCTTCCTCTCAGCCCCTGAAGACTCTCACTAGCTTCCCACCTCCCGCTTGAACAGGGCCTCTGAGCATCTGGAAGCCCTGGGAGGCTGTTCCTTTCACACCCCTCACTGTAACGGCTCCTGGGAGCTCCCGCACCAACTGCTGTGACATTGCAGCCCAGGCACACAGGCCTCTGGAGGCCACAGGCTGGCAACACCTGCTTCCCATTACTCCGGGGAGGGACTTCACTGCCAGCCATTGGGAACTGGAGCCCCTGACCTCTGATTTATGGCTCATTTGGAATGAAGCCTCAGGAGCAATTACTGCTTGGATGGAGCCACGTCAGGGGCAAGAGCTTCGCAAAGCAGAAAGCTCTGTGGCTATGCTCCCTCCTCAGGCAAGGGAGTAGGAGCTAGTGAATTTCTTCTCATTTATTTATGCTACCAAACCTTGAAGGATCTTCTATTTTCCAGGCTCTGCTCTAAACACTTCATGAATATCCACTCATTTGAGCATCCTGGGAGGTAGAGACTGTTATCATCCTACTTTATGCCTGAGAAACTGAGTCTCCCAGAGATCACAAGATTGTAATCTTGTGATTACACCACACAGGTAAGATCTTGGGCTCACATGGGATTAGGATCCAGGCACTAGGATCCACACTCTTCATTGTAAGTGCCTGAGTTAATAGCACAACCAGATTTCCAGCTCAGACTCCCAATGATGTCCATTCAGAATAAAATCCCCATGTGCTTACTTCTCTCTTCTTGCACACCCAGCACCAGTCACCCCCACCCCCTTTTCCTTCCTCCCTTTCCTTCCTTCTTTGAGGGTCTGCTAATCCTAAATGGCCTGTTTGGCCACCATTATTGTTATGTGCAGCTCTGCATTCCTATACAAGGTCAGGACCGCCCATCACTCAGTCACAACAGAAAGTTACAAGGAGCCTTTCAAATCAACCTGGAGCAGAAAGCTGGATGACCTGGGGAAGGGTGTGCATCCCGCTGGATGACTGGGAATTCCGGGGGGGCTGAGGACGTATGTAGGACTATAGACCTCAGAATCTTCTCCCTCTCTTTGTCCCTCCCTCACTCCTTCCTTCCTTCCTTCTCACCCTCCTTCCTTCCTTCCCTCTTTGTTTCTTCCATGTTAAAAACTTTATTGAGCTATAAAGAACATCATAAAGCATACCCAGTGCAAGTATACAGTGCAATGGTTGTTAGTTTTTTTTTTTTTTTTAAGAGTTGTGCAACTATCACCACAGTCTAATTTTAGGACATTTTCATATCCTCCAAAGAAACTTCATTCTTATTACCAGTCATTCTCACCCTCTTCTCCCCATCCCAGGCAACCACAGGTCTACATTTGGTCCTAACCTGGGCATTTCTTAGCAAAGGATTCCTATAGAATGTGGTCTGTTGTGATGAGCTTTTTCTTCTTTGTGTGTGTCCAGCTTCACCCACATTGTAGCATGAATTAGAACTTCATTCCTTTTTGTGGACAAGAAACATTCTGTGGCATGGAGGCACCACACTTTATTTATCCATGTATCACTAGGTGTCTCCTGGGTTGCTTCCACTTTGGGGCTTTCATGAATCATGCCACTGTGAGCAGCTGCGTGTGGCCTTCCCCTGGGCATGCTTCTCTAGCACAGCCTTCGCCCTCGCCCTGCCTTCTTCCTGAGGTGCCTTTCTTCAGATCTTCCCACATGTGGTTCAGGGGGCCTCAGTTCACATCTCTGCCCGCATGCCACCTCCTCAGAGAAGCCTTCCCTGACTGTTCTTTCTACACATCTCATCCTCCTTCCCTTACTATGCATTAGTTCTCTTCGTTGACATTGTTACTACTGCAATTGTTAATATTCTTACTTGAGTACTTGACTTCTGTTCATTGCCTTCCCTTGCATGGAAGCTCTGTGAAGCAGGGAGCTCTCTGGTTTTGTCCACCGCTGAATCCACACAGAAGGAGCTTAGCCAGTAGACAGCAAGTGCATCGGCGGATGAGATGGTTCACCAGTGACTTGCTCTGAACCGGCGCGGGCTTTCTAAGAGGGAGGCAGGTGCAGCAACTTTGAGTAGGGCTATACAGGTAACTTTTCAGAAGTCTGAATTACATCACTTTGCTTTGAGGAAAGGCCTACACTAGAATCTGTGTTTTGAACCAAAAGTAATCAAAGAGGATTTCTACTTTTCTTTTCTGACAAAACCAAAGAAGAGGAAGTAGGTGTCAGTATTGGCTTTGCAGCAGCTCTGCTCCGGGCAGTGCCACTGTCCCTGCCCCTGTAGTGAGACTGACTTTGCCAACTCCTGCCCAGAAACTGCTTTCTGCAGGTTGTGAACATATCGTGGCATTCCTGTTCTGCTAGATGTTAGGCTTGATGTTTTAGGCTGGATGTGCTATTTGGCATGCTTTGATAGTTTTTTTTTTTTTTTTTTGGTCTGGAAATGCTAACTTTTGCTCCCATATAAGTGAAGGGTAATTGCTTCTTCACATTTCAATCATTTTGGCTTATGGAAGGCCTCATAGAACATTTTTTTTTTCGGAGAGCAAGAAGGCACTGTACTAGCAACATCTCAACTAAGTTTTATTAATTCCCACTCAAAAGAGTGAAGAGACAACAGAAATCCAAAAATCCACCAGGGTATGTACAGCCAGCAAGACTATGGTAGCTTTTGAGAGTGACACTGGAAATGTTGGGTTGTTCCTATTTATGAGCTTTTTGGCTGAGCATTAATTTTCTTTTCTGTGCCTCAACTGTGTCTTAGTTTCCTCAACTGTCAAATAGAAATCTTTACTGAATGGTTATGAGTGCTGTATAGGTCAGGGTTCTTCCAAGAATAAAATTAATAGATTATATACAAGATTTTTTTAAAAGGAGGCAATGTAGGCCCTCCCTGGTGGCGCAGCGGGTTAAAGCACTGCACTGAGAAGCTGAAGCCACTTCCGCATGAGTTCAAATCCCGCCTGCCCCGGAGGAGACCACATGGCGCGGCAGACCTCTCCTGACCCGCCCGCTGCTCCCCTCAGCAGTGTACTTCGTCGATCTGCCTGTTCTGTTCCCCACTCTGTCTCTGGTGAAGCCTCTCACCGCCCCTGAGCCTCTGGCCTGTACCCCAGTTCTGTATGTACAAATAAATAAATCTTTAAAAAAAAAAAAAAAAAAGGAGGCAATGTATGCATTATGGAGGCTGAGCAGTCCTCTGCTGTCTGCCACCTGGAGATCCAGGAGAGCTGGTGGTGTCCCGAGAACTGGGGGCTGGTGGTGTAGATCCCAGTCCAGGATGGAGAAGGCCTGTATTCTTCCTCAAGGACTCAGGTAGACAGAGATCAAATCCTCTTTTCCTGTTGGTGTTCTTGTTTTTTTTTTTTTAAAGATTTATTTATTTATGCATACAGACTGGGGTACAGGCCAGAGGTGCAGGGGTACTGAGAGTGTTCACAAGAGGCAGAGTGGGGAGCAGAACAGGCAGATCGACGAGGTACACTGCTGAAGGGAGCAGCGGGCGGGTCAGGAGAGGTCTGCCACGCCATGTGGTCACCTCCGGGGCAGGCGGGAATCGAACTCATGCGGAAGTGGCTTTAGCTTCTCAGTGTTGTGCTTTAACCTGCTGCACCACCAGAGAGGGCCTGGCATTCTTGTTTTATTCAGGCCTTCAGGGGATCGGATAAGGCCCATCCACCTGGGGAAGACCATCTGCTTTATTCAGCCCACTGATTTACATGCTCAACTTTTCTGGAAACACCCTCACAGACATAGATAGAAAAAATGCATAGTCTGGGTATCGTAGGTAGGTCCCAGTCAAATTGACACAGAAAGTTAGCCACCACATGGTAAATTGAAATGATATTGGGTGAAATGCTTTAATGTATGTTGGTTATTTTTCTATGGCTGAATATAGGATCAGGAGAGTAGAGGGAGGAGAAAGATGGGCAGATGACTAGGCTGGAAAGGAAGTGGGAGAGAGTCAGGGAGGGCTTCCTGAAGGAGGTGACATCTAAGCTGGCCCAAGAAAGAGAGGCAGCACAGGAAGCATGACTTCCTTCCTCAGTTCTCATTTATAGCTCAGGCCTCTGACATACCAGAGGAAGACTCAGGCAACTGTCCCATCAACTCGGCTTCCCTGATGGCAACTTGACCCTAAGAGAACACGCAATATGATGTAGGGAATGAACTCAGAGTTCAGGTCAGAATGGGTAACTTGGTTTTCAAATCCTGAGGGCATCCCTGGGCAGCAAGCTGAGCTGCTCTGAACCTCCATGTCCTCATCTGTAAGTAGAGATGCTGTGATAGTACCTATGGCACAGAAGTGTCCCAACAAACCTGTGTCCCATGCTGAGTGGTAATTAGTGTCAGCTAAACCTTTTTTTGATCTGTCTTGATTGATTCCATTCTTTCCTCAAAGCAACAGCAAATAGCAATAGCAAAGCAGGCAACTACTTTTAAAGTCTGGACCGCTACTTACAGGTCTGGAGCACGGTTTGCATGATGTGTCCAGGTCAGGCCTGAACGTGCTGTGTGGTTTTGGGAAAGTGAACTACCCCTGCTGAGCCTGGGGGGATCTGCTGACAGGTGAAGGGGAAATGAGATAAAGGAGGTCAAGCCCTTGCTGTTTCCTGTCTCCCTGGGAATGCCTAAGAACATTCCCCAGCCTCCTCCTCTGCCCTCAGCCCTCTCCTGGGCTTAATTGGGCAACTGCAGTCACTCCACACTTAACCTTCTCCCCATCTGCCTCCCAGGGAAAGAATTAATGCTAATCCCTAGCTGCCTGCCTGCCCTGTCAGAAGTATTTGAGTTCAGGGAGCTGGGAACCAACCTGCGGACCTCCCAAGTGGCCTAGCTAAGCTCTGCACCCACGGCTCCCCAGAAGTATGTGCCAGAGTCAATGCTCCCCTTTTGGTGCCATGGGGGACCAGTGAAAACCATTCCTTCTCACTCAGGCCTTGTCTCTCTAGCCCACCACTGCCCAACAGAAACAAATGGTGAGTCAAATAAGACATTTCAATGATCTAGTAGCTGCATTAAAACAGTCAAAGGAAACCAATGAGATTTTACTAACACACTCTGTTTAACCCAGTACATCCCAAATGTGACTTTCCACGATTATTATTAAGAGAGCTTACATTTGTATACACACTCAATCTTCCAAATGTGGTGTGCATTTTATACTTGTCCCTGACATTTGCTAAGTTTTTAGGGGAGATCTGTATATTTAGACTGTATAAAATTTATAGTTAAAAAAGTAGATTCACCTACCCAAGATTTCCAGACTCCCAGAAAAGTTTTTCCATAACTGAATCAAGTATCCATTTTCAAATTTAAATGTAAATTAAGCATTAAAGCACAAACAATTCAACTCAGCCCCCACATCCGCCTTATTATCCATGGCCACCTGTGGCTGATGGTCACCACACTGGACAGCACGATTCTGGCCTTGTCGCCCCCTCCCCACTCCCCCCAACCCCGCTCTCCCCTCCCCCAACAAGTACCTACAGCTGCCTTTCTTCTGGCTTCCCTGGGAACCTAGAAGAGCCTGAGCTTTGTGACCTTGGATGAGTCCCTGGGCCTGTCTGGGCCTTTGTCCCCATTGTCACCCCTTTCATTTAAAGAAAGGGAGTGTCTGCAATTTAACTTGCTTTGTTATAGTTTCCAGAGGGCCTGAGGAAAGAGCACAGTTCTCCCCCTGGGGCTTTGTTCTGGGCCACCTATAATTGAGCCATTATGTGCCAGGCAGCTAGATATGGGCCAACTCTGACTCACGTTAACTGTGGATTAGGTGCTAGCATCAGGTCCATGTGGGAAACAAGCCACACAGAGCAGTCAAGATACCTACCAGAGGTTATCCAGGCAGGAAGGGGCAGAGCTGGGATCTGAACCCAGCTGTCTGGCCTCATGGGTTCTCACCACCTCCTCTGCCTCTAATGAATACAGAGTGGCAAAGATGAGTGCGGAAAAGAAACAGGGTGGGGTGGGCTATTATTTTAGATCAAGGGGACAGGGACTCCAGGCTGGGTGGCACACCCCTCACAAAGATCTCTCTTGTGCTTGGCTTTGGGGGACTGAGTGAGGCCCCAAGACAGAGCGTGGTGAGTCTAAAAAAGTCTGGCCTCAGCTTTGCCTGTGGCAGGAGGGGTGGGGCTTCTGACCTGGCAGGACAGCTCTCCTGCCAGGCAGGGCAGTCTGATGCCTGGGAGTCTGGGCCAGGAGCTGCCTGGCTGAGTACAAGCACTGTAGTGCAGACTGAGGAGTTGTTTTCTTAACCTTAAGGTTTTCTTAGCCAAACCAACCCTTCTCTCCTAGTATTCTCCCTTCCCATTTCTGCCCTTTCACGGTCCCCTTGCCTTCTTTCTCTTCCTCTTCACTTTTATCCACCCACCCCCCTAGCTCTGAGTATTTATTGAGGCCCTACCATGCACCAGCTCTCTGGGGATACTGCAGTGACTCAGACTCTCCTATGCTCAGGGAAATGAACAATTAGGGTGGACCCATAAATGAGCCACAATACTAGATTAGAAAGAAGATGTGTGCTCAAGAATAACCCAGGGATAAATTTGGGAAATTAGATATTCTTTGTACCTGGAAAGATATTATAGGCAAAAATAAAAGACAAAAAGTTTGCATAAGAGCCCACATGGTGGAGGAAGCTAGTTCAAGCCAGCACAGATGCTGCTCCCTCTGCTTTCTTTTCCTCCTCCTTCCCTCCCTTCTTCCCTCTTTCTTGCTCTCCCTCTTCCTTCCCTCCCCTCTCTTCTTTCTCATTCTTCTTTAGTCTGGCTCATCTTCTATTTTCCATAAAATAACGGTGCCTGATGAGTAGGTCAGGGAATCACTAACTCAATAGTACAGGGAGTGAAACAAGGACAACATATCCATTCTTGAGCTGCTGGCTATTTATCAAGCTCCTACAATTCTCCACAGGTTGAAACCACATGGAGAACTAGATAGGACTCAGAGGTCTTGAGTGCAGTGTGGGTGACAGACGGGACACACAGGACACTTACCTTCAGGATGACAAGGGTGCTGGGAGCCTCACAAAGTTCACCATCATAGTTCAGACGATTGGGAGCAGGAAGGGACAGTGAGAAGAATGACCACTAAGGGGACTCCTGCAGTATGGGGAGTAGTTAGCCAGGTCTTGTCTGGCTAACCAGGTGCAAGTATTCCAGGCTTGAAAAAAATTTAGACTTGACACACACACACATACATATGCAGTGGATATGAAGTAGTTCCATTTTAGGTAAATGGGTTAGATTGCAAAGGGTGTATGTCAGGAAGTTGAACATTATTTGAAGACCAATGGGAAGCCTTTGAAAAATTCTAAATTGGTAACTGCTATAATTGGCATTTTAAAGAAAGATTTATTTATTTATGCACACAGAACTGGGGTACAGGCCAGAGGTACAGGAGCGGTGAAAGGATTCACCAGAGACAGTAGGGAGCAGAGCAGGCAGATGGACGAAGTACACTGCTGAGGGGAGCAGCGGGCGGGTCAGGAGAGGTCTGCAGAGCCATATGGGTCACCTCCAGGGTGGGGATCGAACTCATGCTGAAGTGGCTTTAGCTTCCTAGTGCTGTGCTTTAACCCGCTGCGCCACCAGGGAGGGTCTATAATTGACATTTTAAAAAGATTACATTATATATAATCTGAATAAAGGAGTGGAGAAACTGAAAACCAGATAGACCAGCTAAAGGGACAGTGGTTAAAATCTAGGGGAGAACTAGTGGTGGCTTAAAATAACCAAATGACTGTGTGGATGGAGAGAAACAGATGGAGGTTAAGGGCAAGTTCAGGAGAAAGGCCATAGAGACTGCTTCCTGGGGGAAGGCAGGAATCAAGGATGTGCCCCGATTTGTGACTTGGGCTGATAGGATTGCTAAGGGGACACTGGGTAGGGAACAGTTTGAGAAGAGCTAAACTTGAATGATGAGTTTGGGATCTCTGTGAATCTCACAGTGGAGGTTTAGGCTGCAGATCTAAGGAGGGGATTCACTGGCAGACAGACAAGACCTGAGGTCCAGGAGCAGTTACAGTAGCTCAGGGAACTGTATCATCTAAGGGACCAAATATTTGATCCTGGGTTGAGTGTTTTGATCAAGAACCAGGAGGCTGTCTCTGCCACTGACCAGTTGTATGAGTTTGATCACTTCTCCTCTCTGAGCAGCAGCTTCCCTGCCTGTAAAAGGCTGAGATTTGGGTAAGATGGGTGATCTTCCACTGTCCATTGGATCCCTCAGCGTTTCTTGCCAGTGGTTGAAATGGTTTTGGGTGACTGGCTTGGGAGTCACCTCCTCTCTGAGGACAGTACTTCTGCTTTAATTTGTTTCATGATTCAGTCTTCTAAGTTTTGATTTGAAGGAAGGGCTCAAGGACTCCTAGGAGATGGATGAGATGACCCTGAATGTTCTATCTGGCAAAAGATACTGGGAGAGTTGAGAACTTTCCTGATGTTAAAGAGAGTGAGTCCCCCATGAATTGAAAGAAATTAACAACAACCAGAGACCAGACACCACCATTGGGTATAGGGTGCCAATCCCAGGGGGACTCATGGCATTGTATCTAGGCCTTTCAAGAGGACTTGTCTGGAGGAATAGTGTCATTGTTCTAGCACTCTGGGGATGAAAACCGAGACTTGGCTCTAGTGACACTTTCAACTGTTGAGAGGGTTTCCTGGGACTGTGCTGAGATGGATTTTGAGTTCTGAACTCAGGGAGTATCAAGTGCTATGATTGATTAGCAATGTCTGCTCCAGGCAGAGATGAGTGATAGTGGTATGTATGCCCTGTATTGACTAGCTTTGATCTAATCTTTGCTCTTAACAAGGACATGAACTCTTTTATCCCCTTTAAAGTCCTCAAATGCTGCATTGTGCTTTCTCTTCTTCCTCCTCCTCTTGCTTGTGAGTGCTTCAAGAGTTCATCCTGGCCCACTTCCCAGTGGATCAGTCACTTCAGGAAACGAATGGGCTATTCTCTGGAGGAAGCCAGATCACTCAATGAGTTCCCATTTCTCCAGAATTAAAGGGTTAGTCATACCAACCAGGAAGAGTAGGTGGGCTCAAGGCCAGGGAAGAACTATGTTTCCTTGCTGAGACCCAGGGTGTGGGCCTTATTTCTAGAGCTACCCAAGGCCATGTCAGGAGGCTTTTGATACTACCCTTATTCCTGCTTGCTGTACTGGGATGGGGGATCTGCCAGCACTAATGGGGGGTAGGTGGAGTCAGTGCCCTTGCTTCATCTCAGGAATTTAAAAACTTGACAATGTCATTAACATCTTAACACACTCTTCAGGCCCTCCCTGGTGGTGCAGCAGGTTAAAGCGCAGCACTAAGAAGCTAAAGCTACTTCCGCATGAGTTCGATTCCCGCCCCAGAGGTGACCCACATGGTGCAGCAGATCTCTCCTAACCCGCCCGCTGCTCCCCTCAGCAGTGTACTTCATCGATCTGCCTGTTCTGCTCCCCACTGTCTTTGGTGAATCCTCTCACCGCCCCTGCACCTCTGCCCTGTACCCCAGTTCTGTATGTATAAATCAGTAAGCCTTTAAAAAAATGAACATAATCTTCATTATATGAGTAAAACATGTTTATTGTAGAAAAACTGAAAAACATTGATAAGCAAAAAGGAGAAATTACCTGTCATCTCAGTACCTAGGGGAAACATTCTAACAAGCTGTGTTTTGAGACCTGGTAGCACAGGACACTGGTACATCTGGGTAGAGATGACCACACCCCTGGAGTGTTAGCTCCTGTCAGTCCCCACCCTTGCTGGAGTGTGCATTCACCCTCTAGCAGCTGGATCATGGGAAAGCCTAGGAATTTGGGGGTGGGGCCAAGACAGGTGGGGTGACATGCGTGGGGCTCAGGAGGGCACTTTATCAATTAACTGAAACTAGTTTAATTTTTAAGAGCTAGAGCTGGTCCTTTATCAATGCGATCCATCCCCTCATCTCTGGTGGTGCCATTGGATATAATGAGTGGTGGGTGGAGTTAGGAGATCATCCTTCCCAGCCAATATTTCTTGGAATTTAACTGATAAGTAGTTTAACTAAGTGGATAAGAACACAGAAATCTCCTAAAATGTGGAGTCTGCAAAATAACTTTGAATCTCATGAGTACAATCAGGTTGGGGAGAGGCAGAGTAAGACATAGAACTAGCAGTAGCTATAGGATCTGGTCAAGGAAAACAAGGGTTTTCCTTTTTGACTCAGCCATTTCCCTGCTTTTCCTGTTAATAAATGAGTTTCCACCATATTGTTTAATTGGTTACACAGTTTGCCCTTGTTTGGACGTATGGCAAGAACAATTGGACCTTGGTGGAATGAAAAGGGGCAATTTATTCTCCGACACTAAACAGGTCCTCAGTGACTGTAAGCAGGGGTTGCAAGAGGCTGAGAATGCTGGAGTGCTCATCTCCATTTTCTCTCCTCTACATCCCTCAGTCACCTCTTTGTACCCTTTTGTTGATTTTTGCTCCAGCTCTGTCCACATGATATCCAAGATGGCAGCTTACACTGCCATTTCTTTTCTTACACACAGCGGGCCAATCTGTCTGCCCCTTATTCCCTCTTCTGATAAGAGGGTGCAGATTGGCCCTTTGGAGTCAGGAGCTAACTCCTCATCCAGTCAGGCAGAAAGGCCACATTATTCAGATATGGCTGCTGGGTTCTCATGTGGTAGGGGCACACTGAGGGTGGCTTTGGTGATCCCCAAATGATGCATTCCAAATGCCTTCCATTCATCCCACATCTCTCAATTTAAACCCAATTTCAGTTTCAATCTGGTCACCATGATTTGGTTTCTGAGCATTTTTCTGGACTCCAAGCAGAGATTTGACTGACTAAACCCCAGGTCTCATCCATGAAGGAAAATGGCCCGTGGCACTGTCCTAGGTTTGTCTGATGTCTTTGAACATTTAATCTGAGCAACGTGATTTTGAGGGAAGAAGGAGATTTCACCCAACTAGGCCTGTTTAACACCAGCAAGTCTGTTCATGATCTGAAATGCAGCTGAAAAAATAAATATAATTAAAAAGATAACTCAGGCCAGCGTTCTCTGAGACTGTTTTACATGGGCCCATAATGAATGCTAAGCTCAGCTCAGCAGTGCCAGAAAGCAAAATAAATTCTTGGACTTGGTCTGTTTCCTGCCTGCAATACATTTGCTTGTTCCAAACAAATATATTTGTCAATACAACACAATTAGGAGGGTTGAGCCAATCAGACCATCAGATATCCAGAGAAGCAGCACGTGGCTTGCATACGCCCTGAGAGTCGGAGCCAAGGTCTGAGCACATTATGACCAAGTCAATTATGGCCTGGGCAAGCCTTGCCTTCTCTGCCAGGACAAGCCTCTCATCCCTCCTGGTGCTGAGAGAGTTCAAGCTCTTTTTTTTTTTTTTTTTCTCAATGTTACTCATAACCCTCGAGGCAGTACTCTGCCTCCCCCCACCCCAATCTCTTAGGTTAATTTACTTCCTTTTTTTGCCAGCAGCTAGAAACATCTGCTGACATACACAGTTTTTAGAATGAGTGCCTGCCAAGAAGGGACTAATAATTAGTTTTGATAATAATAGCTACCATTTATTGCACAGGTGCCAGACTTTTGACATCAAATGCTTTCTTCTTACAAGAACTCTGCAGTAGGCATTATTAGTTCCATTTTATAGATGAGGAAACTGAAACAGAGAAACCAAGTGGCTTGTCTATTTGGCAGGCAGTGTTGAGTGGCTGAGCTGAGATTCAAACTGGTCTCTTTGAAGCCAGGGCTGGAATTAGAACTATTGGATTTAAGAGAAAGAGAAAACAGCTCAATCTGGATTTCAGTAATAAGGAGCATGGCTCTTTAAATCTGAATTAGTAGCTGACATGTGGACTTCGTACAAGGCTTAATCCAGGTACTCCAATCATGTCCTCAGGTACCTAGTTCTCTCTGCGCTACTTGGCTTCACACCATGGCTTCTGCAGTCACGGCTCTGGTTTCTTGTATGGAAGAAAGTCACTGTAGAAGTGATATTCCTTGAATCTTTAAGTTACCTCAGCCTGGGGAAGAAAGTATTGCCCTCTGAAGAACTCCCATGGGAGAGAAGAACTTCTAGTCTCAAATTCTTGTATCTCATTTACTTAGCTTGAGTTTGAAGCCCTTTCCTGACCCATTTTACCTGGTGAAGGGATTTGGTGGTGCTAACTGCTTTACCTAGAGCCTATGTGGTATCACTTTAACACAAGCCACTTGGCTAAGAGGGATAAAGGCACAGCCATTCTAGGGCAAACCTCAGCTATCATTAGAATAGGGGGCATGACCTTAGTAGCTAACCACGTGGCCTGGCACATGCACTGCTCAGTCAGAACTGCTGCTGGCCACAAGGACCTAGTGACCATTTACTTCTCTGAGTGGGTCTCTCACATAGCACTGACATTTGGGAGCCCATTGGAAAGGCAGAACCTTAGCACCTACTTCTGACATTCTGAATCAGAAGCTGTATCTTAATAAGCTCTTTAGAACTTTCACAAGATTAACAAGTTGGTGAAGCATTGGAGCAGCCTGCCCATGCGCCATGTTTACTGGCGGGGTAAGGTTGGCATCGATAATATTCCATCCTCAAAAAATTGTTGAAGGAAGTAACTTTTATACAGTAATCAGCATGTGATGTGTGCTTAGTAAATATAGCACCTTGCTCCCAACCCCAAATTCTTGTAATCGGAGAAACTGACCCAAGAGGCCTCCACTTGCCAACAACAAACCTGGACCTCGGGCGCCCTTACTCCTGCCTTCTGTGCTCTTCTGGGTGCTCCAGATAGTCCCAGCCCTGCCTGACCACACATTAATATCACCTGGGCAGCTTAAGCAATCTTGACGCCCAAGTATTTACTCCAAATCAACCAGTCAGAAATAGCTGGGGAAACTGCATCAGTACTTTTGTGTGTGTGCGCCTTTGTTTATTTTACTACATTGTTCATTTTTATGCAATAGTTGATTTCTCCCCTCAGGTGTAATTTAATCCCCGTGGGCAAGGAGGCTGGACACTAGCACCTCCCGCATTCCCGCCTCCATGCCTCCCTCCATGACTATAAGACTATAAGAAGGCTTTGCTGGGAAGGAGGCTGTGGCTGCCTAGAAGCCCAGGGACTGGCAAAGGCTCCTGCCTGCAGAATGGAGTTCTTGCTCTGGGGAACATGGCTGAGCTGGTGCACTCTACTCTGACATTCAATGGTGAGCCAAGGAAGCAGTGGGCTATGACCCCTGCTTCCCCTTTGTTAAAGGGAAAGATGTCCTAAAGGAACTCTGCAGAGTCTTGTGGACTCCACACCTTACTCCGGCTTTCTGGAGTCTACCGTCTAATCCAGTGATTGAAAACTACAACTCCCAGCAGTACTAGGGAGAGAACTGCGAGGACACAAGGGTGGAGCTAAACAGGCATTCTGGGACTTTGGGGGATAAACAGGGCGCCATTGCGTCTCTCGCTGGAGAAATGGATTTCCTCTCTGGACCGCGTGAATCGGGGCTTTCAGTTAATTTGTTACCAGCACTCCAAGTCAGCAGAGCCGGTAAGATACTCCGTTTGTTGTTTCCTTTTCTTTTCCCCTTTTGTAAATAAACCCATTTTGACCCTTTTGTGTGTGCCTGCAGTACAACTGAATTTTAAGTGCACGGGTGAGGCCCCACAGACAGGTGGCCCCGTTCACACTGGGGTGCCCTGTAACAGTTTTTGGCATCCAACGTGGGGCAAAGAGAGCACAGGGACCATCTTTGCCTGTGAATGAGAAAGAAACAGACCCAAAATTCTAAAACGCTGGGTGTTATGGCCCCTTAGCTTCTGGGGAAGCCCTGACTTTTTGTAGAAAAATCTTTTCATTTTATACAATATGATTAAAGGAGAGAAATGGGTTTGAAATACAATTATCAAAATATTTAAAAGAATAAATGATTGGGGATATATGCGCATCTTTATTAATATGTGAAGGAATAAGATCTGGCAGTGAGTTTAGCCACTGGAAGTTTGAGATAGTGAGGACCAAGCTTAATATTTTGGGATATCTGCAATGACCTTCCTTTGCTATAAAAGTATCTGTAATTTCCACCAGGGCCAAAGTCCCAGGCACTGCTAATTCCACTATGGGTTGGTCCTTTTTCTTTTTTTTTTTTAAAGGTTTATTTATGCATACAAGAACTGGGGTATAGGCCAGAGGTGTGGGGGTGAGAGGATTCATGAGAGACAGAATAGAGAGCAGACCAGGAAGATGTACTGAAATACACTGCTGAGGGGAGCAGCAGGAGGGTCAGGAGAGGTCTGCCATGCCATGTGTGTCACCTCCCTGGCCTGGTATTGAACTCGTGCTGCAGTGGCTGCGGAGAGCTTCATAGTGCTGCGCTTTAACCCATTGCGCCACTAGGGAGGGCTCCCTATATAGGATCTTGCCTATGTTTATGACGGAAGCAAATGCTGAATCTTGGTTAGAAGTTAATGAAAATAATGATCGAATTTTCTTCCCATTGGTCTGCTGACCCGGTGAAGTCTACCCATAGATCTGAGTTCTGATCCCCCAGCTGAAGGATTATAGAGTCAGAAGCACAGGTCAGAGCAATTGCTGGCTTTGGCAGTGCTGAGGAAGGGGTGTCTCTTTTGGACCATCCAACGCACTTTTCCTTTGCTGAGTCCTGGATCTGCGGCTCCCGTGGGAAAGCTGTTTTACCAGGAGGCTGAGGTGTGTAAGGATGATGTTCAGACCCCAGAGCGGAGCACACCATTCCCTGCTCCCTCCTCACAGGTCCTGTCTCTAGGCCATGCTGCTTAACTTTTTTGGGATCTCATTTTCTTCACCTGTAAAATCTGTACTCAGGTTCTGTGATCTTGAATGAAACGTGCCAGGCCCAGTGGCAGGAGCTCCCCATTCAGTGTGTGGCTGTGTGTCCTTGGTCCCAGCCTCTTGGGCTCGGGGCTCATGTCTACATAAGGGGACTAGGTTGGCCTCAGTACCTGGAGCCAGGGGGCGGTTCAGTAACCTTGACCTTCAGGGCCCTGAGGCCCTATAGAAAGGCTGTGAGCTGGGGGCCTGTGGCACTGTAAGGGCTTTGGAGCCTGCTTCTCTGGCTGGATTGCTTGGTCTGCTCTCTGGCTGGACTGTGAGGGACTGTGCCACCGCAGTCCTGGAAGGTGCTCAGTGACCTGATATTCAGGACACACCAGCCTGACCCTGAGGCAGGGCCTGGGTAGAGAAAGAAATTAGCTGCAACTGTGGGGTTGTGGGTGAGGGGAGAGTGAGCAACTGCACGAGCCAGCTTCTTCCAGGTCTCCTAGAAGCCAGGCCCTGCCCCACCTCTGTCAGGCTGTTTGTTAAGCTCCTGTGGTGCCTCTCCAGAGGCCTGTCCTTGACTCAGTGGACCTCAGGGACACAGGAGCGCTGGGCAGGCTAGACCTCAGCTGTCAGGACTTGACCTAGGTTTTCTTAGGAAAGCCTATGCACACCTCTCTCCCCGCCAATCTGGAATTTCTTGTTCTGTTTCTTTCTTTCTTTCTGTTTCTGTGAATGTTCCTGTTCCTTGTTACCATTTCTGTCTTGGTCTCCCTCCCTGTGTGTGTCTCCATCTCTCTGCATTTATCTGCTTCTCTCTGTCTCCTCTCCTTCCTTTTCCATTCTTCTCTCTCACTCCATATGTCTGACTATCTCTTTCTTTTCCCATCTTTGTTTCTGTCCCAGTATCTGTCTTTCTGTCTCTGCCTCTTTCTTTCTCCATCTCCTCCTACCAGCTCAGGCTTGCATTTCACTCACCTCATAAACCCCAGGCCTTCTTGTGCCCCATGCTGAGTCCTGCCCACTGGACATGGGAGTTGGACGACTGTGGAGCACAAATGCATCAGGTTTCCCTCCACCCTGACCCAGGAGGCAGGGTCTGAGAGGATCAGGGGTACAACCCTCCATAGTGCCTGCAGCTGTGGCAACCTTAGCCTGCAGAAGTCCTGGAGGACAAACACGTGTCTCAGCTGCTATCAGATCACTGGTAACTAGCACAGGGGCAGCTATGGAGCTGATGTCCACAAATAGCTTTTCACATATATATGGGACAAGGAAAGAAAGCACTTACAAGTGTTTTTATCAGGGAAAGTTTACTTCCAACAATATCTGGCTATTAACTACGGTTATCTCTTGATACTATTTAGGTATAGCCCCCTCGGAGACTGAAATCTGTAGCTGTTTCTTTAAATCTTATTTACTTCTTGAATTCTAATCCTCTCCTTCTGCTCCCAATACTTCCCAAAACCTCATGTTCTAGAATACTCCAGAATGTGCCATGCTGTTTTTTGTCTTTTTTGAAGACTATATTCCCATTTCCTCATGGGTAGCCCTTTCTTCCAGAAGCGTCCCTGACTCTGCCCGTCAGGTGAGATTGGCTGCTGCTGTTCCCCCACACTAAACTATACTCGTCTATTGACCTGCCTCTCTCCCCACTGGATGTGGGCTGTCTGAAGGGAGGGTGTGGGCCTTTCCTCACTGTGTCCTGGGCCTGGCACTGGGTCTGGCAGATACCAAATGTATTCCGAGTCCAGGAACGTGTGCAGAGCTGCTGGGCAGCTAAGCTGGAGTCCTGAGCTCTGTAACCCTGGCCCTTGCGCTTGAGTGATTACAGCTCTATCCCTAGTTCTTAGCCGTAAAAAGACAAGCCAGGGTAGAATGAAAAGACCACACAGGAGGCAGGCAGAGAAGGCAGCCGGGGGAAGCTGGGTCCAGGAAAGCCAAGCTGGTTGTTGCTGCACAACACTTACCTGGCCTTCAACATCCACTTCTGAATGTTGGTTCTCAGCCAGGCAGAGACCCAGGCAGAGAAATAACTACCTGTTCAGACTCGTGGCTTCAACCTCTGCCCTCCTCACTCACCTCTGCAATATGTTTTCAATCAGCGGAGGTGAAATGAATTAATTACGAGTAGTGCGTGTTCACATATGCGCTTTCTGTCGCCCACACTGTTGCTGGAGTGTGGTCCCTATTGCAAATGAAACGCTCCCATCCGGTTGGCTCCAGAGGGAGGGATTTCATAGCAGTGCCTTTGTGGGCCTCCTTGAATGTCTGCCATGCCAGGGAGGTCGCACATTCCTCTGGTGGCCTCTCTGAGCTTTGAGGAAATCTGCTGGCGGGTGGCACCACTTTGCAGGAGGTGGGAGGGCATGTCAGTAATGCTGCTCTTAATCTGTCCAGCTGCCTCGAGGAGGGGCTGAGATAAAGCCACAGGCAGGAGATTAAGAGCTGCTCTCCTTGGGGCCTTGCACTGGGCACAGCGGCTGGGGTGGGGTGGGGTTGTGCAAGGGGTGGGGAAGGAGGGCCAGCACAAACCAGGAGGGTCGGTGGGCTGCTAGCCCACCCTGTTCCTGTCCATTCATGTGTGGGTAGTGATGGCAAGGAGGAAAAGGCAAAATGAACCTGGATGGTGACCTGGAAGTGCAAGCTTTGTAGAGAGGCTCAGTGCTGCTGCTCAGTGTCAGATGTATAAGCCCTTACAGGCATCTTAATGACAGCAGTGACAGTCACCTGCACTTGCCACGTCCCGGCATTCTGCTAAGCATTTCCCACATGGCCCCTTCATTAATCCTCTTGGTAAGTCTGTGGTGCAGGTGCTGCTCTGATTTCCATTATTTAGACTAGGAAAATAAGTCTGAGTAGGGGCTAGGAATGAGCAATAGGC
The DNA here is from genome assembly GCF_000260355.1 of Condylura cristata. NCBI lineage: Eukaryota > Metazoa > Chordata > Mammalia > Eulipotyphla > Talpidae > Condylura > Condylura cristata. Next base: position 43,625,030 of record NW_004567105.1, read on the forward strand.
TTCGGAATGTAAGCTGTGGAGGTGGGATTTGCACTCAGGTAGCCGACCCACTTGAGTGCCGATGCCTGTGTCCATGGTTCCTTTAAGCCAGTGTCAGCGATAACAGACACTGACTCAGAGGGCTGATAAAAGATGACTGACTGGAGGAAAGCACAGGAGAGACTTCAGTCTGACACAGAACTGCTTTCAGCTGACTCTGCAACTTCCTGACTGGGTATCCTTTGGGGGGTGACTTTACCCTCAGAACCTCATTTCCCGCAAATGGGGAAATCCCCTACTTCAAGCTGCTGTTTCGAGTAGAGGAGAAAGCACTAGTAAGGTGCCTGCTGTGGGCAGAATTGTATGCTCCCTTAAAAGTATGTCCAAGTCCTAAGCCCCAGGGCCCCCAAATAGTAAGGACCTCATTTGAAAATAGGATTGTTGCAGGTGTAATTAGTCAGTAGGTGGATAATGATGCAATATGACTGGTGTCTTTAATAAGTGGAAATTTGGACACAGAGACAGACATACGTAGCATGAAGATGTGGGGAAGCCGCTGTGTGCAGACAGGAAGCATGATGCTGCCATGAACAGGGAACCCCACAGATTCCTGTAACCTGGCAGCAGCTGGGAGTGGTGAGGAAAGGGTCCTCCCTCACTCTTCATTGTCTTAAGACATCTAGTTGTTGGTACTTTGTCATGATGGTGATAGAAACAAATACTCTGCCGCATCAGAACAGATGCTGATGGGCCCACTTATCTTCTCCAGGCACCCCATATCACCTGAAGCTTGGGGAACAGAGTGTGGCTCTGCCTCACACACTACTGTCCCTGTCTTGGGTGCTCTGAATGCAGAAGCAGCCCATAGGGGCACCGTTGGCTGTAAGTGCCCAGAGATGAATGCCTCTTGGAGCAGCCTACAGCTCATGAGGCTGGGAGGCGATGGAAACACACCCCTCAGGTGGACAGTTCTGAGAGATGTGCCACACAATCTCAGGGGTGTCCTGAGGGATGGTGCCCTGGTCACCCTCTGTAGTAACTGATTTATTAATAGCTGCCTCTCAGGCTAACTGCCTTTCTTACTCTTCTCCGGTGCTTCCCCAAACCAGCTCCTGAATAAATGAATTAGAGCTCAGCTTTGGGGGAGACCCGGACAAAGACAGGTGTGGAATGACCCAGAGGACCACTGCTTTCTGTTCCTCATCACAGAAGGAAGGCCCAGGTAAGCTCTTCAAACACAGTGAGCCGGCAACTGGTTCATTCTTAAAGAAATGCTTGACTTCATGAGAAACTGAAGATCAGGAAGGCCTACAAAAGGGGATCCAGTATCTCAGGAAAAAGGATGAGATTGATGACAACAAAGAGGGAGAAAATGGTATCAGTTCAAGTTATTGGGCACAGGCCTGGGAGGCAGACTGTCTGGCGGCAATGTTTCCACAAGGCAAGTCGGTGTGTGGACTGTTGCTTCCTGGGGCTACTTGAGTGTGGGTAAGTTGGGAGTCTGGATCCTTAGAAGGTGCAGAGGTAAGGGGGTAAAGAACAGAGGTTGTGCTGTGGGCACACAGTCCTCCCCCCACCTCCCCCTCCCCCCCCGGGACTCCTCTTCAGGTCCTCTCATCCTGAAAATGACTAAAACATCAACTTGATGAGTGTGACGGAATTTCTTGTGAAACAACTGACACAGCCAGGCCCATGATTAGTTGAAGCTGAGCAGGCACAGACACTGCAGAATGGAACAGTGAGAGGGTAATAGGCCCCAACTGGGAGGGGCCTGGAGCTACACAGGCGGGATATGAGGGTTAGGTCGAGTTTCTCCAAATCCCATGGGCAGCATTAATGGTGTAGACATTGGTCATTTGTGGTTGTCCATCAGCCAGGAAATCTGCCCCCATTTTGGAAAATTCCATCCCCCTTACAGTCCTGTTTTATCAAGATAGAAGGAAGAAGACATATATTTCTAACTTTCCTTGCATTCTACAGCATAACCTAAGAGATTCCTCAGATTTAATGTATCCACAGGAGCTCACACTCAGAACAGAGTGCTCGGGGGAGTGGCTGGACCTCAGGATGCTGGTCTAGCTGACAAGCCTGATGTCTGGTGAGGGGCAGCAGCTAGTGTCAGAGCTTCTAGCAGGCACAGGAGAGAGTGCTATCTCAGGAGAAGTCCCCAAGGTATGGCTGGGCAGTGTCCTTGGCTGCAGCCTACAGAGTGGCCTTCCACGACCCTCCCAGGGATCCAGGCAGCCATCTGAGCTCTTGTAAAAAAGCTCTCTTCTGCTTAAGCAGGCTGGAGCTTGGGTCCTGTTATTTGTCCCCAGCGACCTTGTCCAGTGTGGGCCTGAGACACATCTGAGTTTCCACAGTAATAGCTGACCTTTCCTGGGGGTTATCATGGCACACCTGATGTGCTCTTTCTGTCATTATCTTCTAGCCATTTGGACAGAGTGGGGAGCTGATGGGGTTCAGAGTGGCCAGTTAAATCTGTGTGCCTCCAACATGTGTGATTTTTACGTTCTCTTGGAATATCAGACCTATAACATTCTTTATGGGGCAGCTGGATGCTGACACTTACCCTAGTTTGCATACAAAAGCTCCCTACTTGCTCCCCTTTTCACAACCCTGATGACAGACTCCAACTGCTTTGAAAAGGAAGCCTGGCACCTGGCTTCAGGTATTAGTTGTGGGAAGGAGGAGGGTAAGAGAGGCTGGGAGGGGACTGTTCACAGAGAATCTTCATGTTTTCTGCATTTAGCAGAATAGAAATGATATCAAATATAGGCCTGCTATCAATTATGAATCTCCCTTACCCAATACACCCCAAATAGGCCCCAATCAGCACTCTGGCGGTTGCCATAGTGCGAGCTGGGAAGTCACTGATTGTTAACTCTTTCTGAGGTTGACAGTACTGCACATACCCTGAAGATGATGCCACATTTAGATAAACCAGAAGTTTAACACCAATGTGAGGAGGATAAGCAAAAAGAGATAATAGCATAGGTTGTGAGCTTACTCCCTGCTGGGCACTACACTCAAGTTCCCTTTGTGTTATCATCAAGCTGGTGCTGTCATAAATGGCCTCAATTTACAGGTGAGGCAACCGAGGCTTAGAGGGAGGAAGAGCTGCCCAGGGCCACTGCCTGGATGATGGCAGAGCCCAGCCTCCTCTGAGACTACAACTCCAAGGCTCGCTCTTACCCATTGTTCTAGAACACCTCTCAAAAAATACCACCTTAAATCCTCCCATCGATTTTAGGTCACATCTTGATTTCCGAAATGTTAAAAAATGAAGAAGCTCATGTCTTAGAGGTGAGAAATATGGGAGCTCTAAGCCTGTGAAGGAGCGCTGGGAAGGTTTCCATAATTCACCACCACCTCTCCCCCCCTTCCCAGGAGGAAGGCCAGGGCAGGGTGTCTCAGGGGTAATGGCTCAGCAGAGCCCGATCCATCTCCCTCACCCTCTCCCTCTGAGGCTACCACTCGCTGACCCGCCATCTCCCCATGTGATTAATGCCCGCACCGCAAGTCCACCTGGACTGGACCCTGATGCTCAATACAGAACTTCTCCTTGGCGGAGATGATCCTGCATCCTAAACCTCCAGAAAGCCTCGTCAAGGGGCTGAATCACATTCCCTGTCTCTTTTAATTATTCAGGACCTGACACACTGACTGGGAATACATCACTCAGAGTACACGGCTGGTAAAATTAAATATTAGAGGAAACTCTTTTAATTAATTTTTAATGCATTCTTTAGAACAATTCTTCATACCTAACCACACTCTGAAACAGAGTACTTAAAAGGAAAATTAACGTTCAAGATCTCAGGGGCTTGTAGGTCCGGCAGCTCTGCTTTTGGTTGCCTCTGAGCTGTGTCTCAGGACGCAGCAGGGACAAGATTCTGTGCAGAAGTGGAGCGACCGGACGTCCTGGCTTCATGGGGACAGCCCAGTGTGTGTGTCAGGTATTTAGTGTCCTGACGCGAGTTAGTGCTCCCTCCTCCCTCATTGATCCAGTCTGGATGGCTATGACGGCCCACCTAAAGACTGTTCTGCTTTCCTTGCCAGTATAGCCAATCCCAGCATCTTGTCCTTGCCAACTCTGCCCCCATCCTGCAAGGCAGCCGGGGGACAGCCCCAGGCAGCCTCCCCACGCCATTAGACTTGGCCTCGAGATGAACCCGAGGGTTTTTTGTTGAGTAAGCAGCTTTCATCAAATTTTCTTATTCTTATTTCATCTGTAAGCTACTTTTTAAACTCAGGTTCTTTGTGTTGTGAACTACTATTTTGCAATGGGAGCACCACTGTCATTTTGTGGGGGACAAGTCATGGTGGATGACTACCTCAAGTGTTACAGGGCATTTAGTACCCCTGGCTGCATGGACATTTTATTTATGTATTTATTCATTTTTAAGATTTATTTATTTATGCATACAAAAACTGAGGTACAGACCAGGGTTGCCAGGGTGAGAGGATTCACCAGAAACAGAGTGGGGAGCAGAACAGGCAGATGGACTGAAATACACTGTTGAGGGAAGCAGCAGGGGAGACAGGAGAGGTCTGTTGCACCATGTGGGTCAGTCAGCTCCCTGGCTGGGGATTGAATTTTTGCTGCAGTGGCTGTAGATAGCTTCATAGTGCTGCGCTTTAATACCTGCTGCATGGGCATTTTAAATGCTAGGAGTAACATCTCCTCTATCTCCTAACCTGGCCACTGTGACAACACAAATCTGCTCCCCCTCACAATGTGGCACACCCCCATGAAAGAAGCACTACAGTCCTGAAATTGAAAATGCATGGATTGAGAACTCCAGTGGAGAAATGTTGCATTGGTCATCTGTTGCTGCATAATCACCCCCTTTACTTTCTTTGCCTCAAGAATTTGGTAGTTTAAAGCAACAACAATTTGTTTTTTAAAAATTTGATTAGTTTTGCAGTTTAGGCAGGTTCAATGGGAGAGTTTGCTTGGGCCAGGGGCTTGCAAGGGTTGGTATTGCCGTCAGCTCATGTCAGCTCATGCCCCGCAGGGATCCAGCTAGAGGGTCTTCTTTCCTTGGAGGGCCCCGCCATAGGTGGCTTGGGTCCCCTCACAGTGTGAGTGAGGAGCTTCAAAAGGGGAGAAGCAGATGCTGCTAGTCTCTTGAACATCAGGTCTGGGACTGGGGCTAAGCCTTCTTCTTCCGTAGTGTATTGTTAAAGCTGTCTTGCCCCACCCAGTTCTACGGAACTAGGCCTCACTCCCTGTGGGGAATGACAAGGCAGTCTCATTCACCACATGTTCCTTCACATTATCCCATCTTGGGATCACAATAATCTTGCAAAGTAGATTGGGCAGATTTCACGAAGTTCTCTGCCTTCCATATGGAGAGACAGACTCAGAGGTTGGTGGAGCTGTCCATGGAGACAGGTAGTTCATAAGCTGTGAACTCGTAACAGGAGGGGTCATGTCAAGCTCAGCAGCATTCCTTTAATTTCCTTGGAACAAGTGCAGTGAGAAGGACGCCAGATGGAGGCAGGGGTGTCACGTGGGAGAAGACCCGTTTCCTGGCAGCGCCACTTGACACAGGCTGTGTTAGGCACGTCAATTTTGTCTTGGTTCCCTTACATTCCCAGGGCATCTGTCATTTAAGCACTTATGATAGACTTGATCATCTCCAGGAATCAGACACTGAGCTAGACCCAGGAGACAGATGTGTTATTGGTGCCGCCCAGTCCCAGAGGAGACAGCAACTTCATGGCATACAGCAAGGGAACAGCACAGCTGTGAAGAGAACACAGGATGCTGTGGCCATGCATAAGAGGGGGGCTGCAGTGGGGCCTCTGGGATGTCCCCAAGGAAGTGATGGTCAGCTAAGATCTGAGGGGCAGCGAGCGAATAGGGAGGCACAGAGAGTAGAAGGGAAGCTGTCCGGAAGCCTCGCTGGGGGTCTGCTGGGGCTGCAGGAAGCCAGGTGGCCGTTATAGAGGGGGCTTGGGAGAGCGCCTTGAGAAAGGAAGGGACATGATGGGGTGTGACCTGGAGGGCCACTGAAAGACACTCTCCTGCTGGTAACTGGAGTGTGCTATTCTGAGAACAATGGGGAAACATCTTGTTTTGGAGAGGTTGTTCCTGCTGAAACCCAGAGACTGGATTGGAGGGACAGGAAAGTGGCCTTCAGCCCCTGCTGAGAAAGCGGCCACAGTATCAAACATGCCAACTAAGGGGGGCCTTGGTATGGCAATCCCACATCACTTGTGGTATAAGAAATATGCATTTGGTCATTAAGCTTGGTTCCTGGCATATGGGTCCTACAGTCCTTGGAATCTCCAGAGTGATGAGTGTCTTATAGGCTGCTGGTGTAAGAGATGGTGGGGAGTCCCTAGGTTGCTTCAGGAGAAGACCAAGGTAGATTACTAGGTTGATACTTTCAGTCCAACCCCCAACCTTTGGGAAGAGGACAGGAGTTGGAAGTCATGTTCAATGGCCTATGATTCAATCATTCTTGCCTAGTAATGGAACCTCCACTACCCCCTTCCTGATGTGATTTGGAATGTGTCTGAGGAACACCATTCCAGCGCTGGGGCAGGGCAGGCCCGGAGGGGATGTGGAAGTCCCTGCACTAAGCTCTCCTCTCCCATGCCTTGCCCTGCACACCTCTTCCATCTGACTGCCCCTAAATGGTAGCCCTTATCATAAACCATTACATAAAGCATGTCCTAAGTTCTGAGGTTGTCTAGCAAATCATCAGACCTGAGGAAGGGGTTATGGGAGCTGCCTGAATTTACAGCTGGCCAGTTGGAAATGCCAACCTACGACTTGCAGTTGACAGCTGAAGTAGTGGGGAATTGACAGTGTTGTGGGACTGATCTCTTGATATGTGGGATCTGACACTAACGTAAGGTAGGTGATGTCAGAAATGAATGGTAGCTCGTACAGAGAGTGTGGGAGCAGTGCTGGCAAAGGCATCAGGCATTTCATGTCAGCAGTGTTTAAGTGAAAACAGCCCAGAATATTTCTGTTCTGTTTGTCCAACATCTTTTCTTTTTTGAAAAGGAGACAGAAGGTCTCTCTTTCTCCTGGCTTTCGGATGTCAAGAGGAGCACAATGACCTGCTGAGGGTTTGTATTTTGACAGAGAACATCCATCTGCTTTGGGAAGAGGGCAGTCTTCATTCTCAAACAGTGTTGCAGGGTCAGGCACACACCCAGAACTGTGGGTGAGAGGACTCCATCTGCTCACAGAGCTTGTTTCCCAAGGAGATCGCGAAAGTCCCAGAGCAGACTCAGAGAGGGCCAGCGTGAGTGGATGGGGGACCCCGGGTCCAGGTGACCTACACTTCCATCACAGAAGCTGTGACTTGCAAAGAGAATCCAGGAGCCAGCCCCAGGCCCACACAGGAATGCACACAAGGCTGTAGTGCATCTTGGTAAATATGGATGGCGGAATGTTTCTCTCAAGTCCATCAGGAGCCAGAGGGAGTGAGTAGAAACTTCACCCAACCTCCCCCCACCCCTCCCCTTTGTATCTTTGCCAGTCACAGATTTTCCTAAGAGCACATCAAGCAAAAATAAAAATAGAGTCTGAATTTTAGATATTTGACAGGGGTATCTTTTTTTTTTTTTTTTTTTTTTTGTGCCTGAAGCATGTGTGCCTTTGTTTCTTCCATTCCTAGTCAGTTTGGAGACAAAAGCAGACAGAATTTTTGGTAGGCAGCTGGTATGGTGGTCAAACACTTGGTTCCTAGAGTCTGGCAGTCTGGATTCAGATCCTGGCCTTGCCGCCTGCTAGCTGCGGCCTGTTGGGCAGTTTCCTAGCTTCCTGTTCCTGAATTTCCTTTTCTGTAAAGTTGGGGTGAATCTAGCAGTACCTGTGAGAATTAAACAGGGTAATGAGTAGGCAGGTTTAGAGCTGAGCAATAGTAGAGCATGCTGGGCCCTCAGCGAACACTGGCAGCTAGACCTGCCACTTCAGATGTGCCCAGGACTGAACTGTGGCTAGGATTTAATGAGGTCATGTGAGAGAAGCACCTGGTGCATTGTAGGTGTTGGGCAAGATGGATAGAGGTGAAAGGCAGGAGTCACAGTGTTTGAGTGACAGGGCTCTGAAGCCACAACAGATTCACCTGAGTGTGTCAGAACAGCCCCAGCCCTTTTTACACGCACGGACTTCTCTTTCCTCTCAGACAATACTTGCTTGCCTAGAGGGCCTCCGCTGAGCAGTCATGTGAAAACATGACATTAAAAATCTCTTTGCCTAGCTGTAATGCAGTGAGACATTTGTGGTAGGCTTGGGGGTGAGGAGGAGGCACTGATTTTGAAAGGAAAAGGAAACAAAGTGCTTTTATTCCCGTTGAATGAAAAAAATACTACCAAGGTTCTGATGTCAAATCATTTCCTCACTTTCTTCCTCAGCAATTTGCCAGAGACCCTGGCAACGAACCACTCTCCTCAGCTAATTGTTCTGGTGGAGCTGTCTCCTATTTGACTTGCGTTGAAACTGGCTCACGTCAAGAGGAAGCACGTTGATTTGCTGAGGGTTTGTATTTTCGTCTTAGAACATCCATCTGTTCTGGGTAGAAAGAGTAGTCTCGGTTCAGGCAAAGGTCCTTTTTGGAGAAGGGAAGGCCCTCTGGTCTATTAGGGGGAGGGGGAGCTTCTTACCAGGAAACTTGGCTCTTCTACTTTTGCTCAGCACACCTTCCTGGGGAGCACTATTCTGCTTTCAAGGAACCAGGGAGTAGGAGTTTTGTGGCTCAGGCTGTGCCCCTTTGGCCACATCACTTTCCCTTTCTGGTTTCCATATCTGTCAGGGAAAGTTAGGAAGAAGCATTGGGTATTTGGAAACAAGGCATCAGAACAGCGATGTGTTCTTTGAATGACTGAACAGCGTCAGTCCTCCCTCCCCCAGGGTTATCTAATTCTTCAGGGTGCAGGCCAAATCTGGCTGCCGCCTGTTTTTATGAAGTTCTAACTGGAACACAGCCATCCCATTCATGCTCTCGGTGCCTAAGCTGCCTTCACTGTACAGCAGAGCAGGGTTGAAGAGTTGCAACACAGGCCATATGGGCCGCAAAGTTGAAAATTATTTACTGTCTGCCCCTTTATAGGGAAGGTTTGCTGGCCTCTGCTCTAGAGGAACACATTGTTGTTTGATTTACTATTTACTCTGATTCAGGCCCAGACTCTGCAATATGTGATGCTAATTTGCAGAAGATTGATAACTTGCAAATGATATGGGTCCAGTAGTCATGAAAATGATTTCTGTCCAGTATAAAAGATACCCCCAAAGAATACGATTTTATTGACCTGTAGGGCATTCATCATTTCTGTGTCTGACTTTGCAATCTTATTCTAGCATTCTTTCTGTCCTCCAGTGTATTCACTTTGCTCTCTCCCATAAGCCTATGAACCAGCTTTCCCATTCTGCTGCCCCCCCCCACCCATTAATAGATTAGAGAAATCCTGCCGCGTGCTCAGTTTCTATTTGTGGAGAGTCAGGCTCTGAATCTTCTGAAAATTATTCCTTGGCATGCACAATGAGGGCATTGGGCCACATCAGCGGTTAACAAACTGTGCTCTGGGGAATCCACGTGTCTTTGGAAGTCCCTTAGGTGGACCCAAAAGAGAACAGGGTCCCCTTCCTCCTCACCATCCAGAGCAGCTCTATTTATAAACCTGCCTTACATTTTGAGGCTTCAGAGATAAAATTCTTTGAGAAAAAGAAAAGGCATTTTGCTGGGAAAAAAAAGTGTTGCAAGCACCAGATGAGGTGTTGGGGAAGTTTTGAGGCTCTTGAGAACTGTGTGTGGAGGAATGAGGCTGCGTATTCCTGGGCCAGGACGGTGCTGGCTCTTGGTCTCTCCTGCGTAGCTGGAATGTGGGCATTTATGTGCCTACAGAGAGAGCAAGGCCTCTAGAGACCTGGCTTGAATACCAACAATTCTCCCAGGTCTGAACAAGGAGAAAAAAGTGTGCCTTTCCTTCCTGATGTATTTCTTAAACAAGCCTAACAGCAGTTGCACAAAGCATGTTCTGTGGCAACCAATTAATGATAATTTTCTGAGAACATTCTGGAAACTAGTAGGTCTTTGAGCACAGAGCAGATTTGCAGGGCTCACTAAATGCTGGGAGGGTGTCTAGGACCCCGTGGGTCTAGTGGGGGAAGTGGGCAGGAGGAGAAGAATCTGGCCAGAGCTGTATGCTTTCCCTTTTATTATATTGGCACTAGTTATGAGTCACAGCTTTAGAGAAGGGCCGAGTCACAAGCTCAGTTCAGCCTGCACTTTTTGGAGAAGACTTCTTCAGTATTGGCTTGGGTTAAATGAGCCCTTGGGTGGCCATTTCCATCTTGCCAGATGATCTGTTTTTCTTAATGAGGTGATATAGCAGCAAAAAAAAAAAAAAAATCGTTTCAGAGTTTATCTAATGCTACTTAGTGTGCTCAGTGTTATGCAAGCCTCACCTCTGTCCACAGAGGTGGTGGACAGCCCTGACCACCACCCAGCCCACCGCCCACCACCAGCCCTGACCACCACCGTTTTGCTTCCGGTTCCTGTGGACTGACTTGCACTATCAGGTATTGCCTGTCACTGCAATCAGACACTAGGTGACCTTCGGGTCTCGCGTCCCTCAGATGGACCTCCAAGTTCATCTGTGCTGCAACCCGGGTCTGCCTCCAGGCAGCGTTCCTCCACATGCCTTTCTTTTTTGTAAGACTGAATAATATTCCAACATCTGGTTCAACTCCAAGGCATCCAGTCATCTGCAGATGGGCACGTAGCTGTTCACACCTGTTGGCCATTGTGAAGAGTGCTGCCATGCGAAGCTCTTCAGCAGCTTACACAGGACAGTGCCAGACACTTCTGGGCATCCCGGGGGTGTTCACATGACTGCTGTTGTGTCCCAGTTGTCTGGCTTCAGCCTTACAGCCAATGCCACCTGTGGGCGATGGCTCTGCCTCACCTGGTTGGCACCGCTGGAGACCTGAGCCCCTGCCCACAGGCTTGGCCTGTGACTGGGTCTGCGCCAAGTACAGGGTCTGTGGGTGAGGCTGGGCCTGGTGACTAGAGTTTTGCTTACAAGGTGGGAGTACTGTCCTTTCTCCCTTTCATCCACAAGTCTTTTATCTTGGGCTGGACATTTTCCCCAGAAGGAATCTTCTGGTCTCAGAGGGATCTAGGAGAGTGACAGCTCTTTCCCCCAGGCCTCCCCTGGTCTTTCCTCTGGAAATCTGTCATCCTGGAGATCCCTGCCAGTCACAGTGGACCAGCATATCAGTCACCCCAGATTTCAGTTAGGTTGGTGAGAGCATTGCTCTGAGAGCAGTGAGTTGATTTACCCTAATCTCTCTGTTTTGAATCTGAAAGCTGAGATCACTCTCCTTTGTGTCCAAAGCCCTAAGCCAGGACCTGTAGCTGGAGCAGCTGGAGGCCCAGTCTCTTATCTCATTCCAGGTTGTCTCATGGCCTGAAGGAAACCCAGGGCTCTGACTTCTCTTTTCCAAGATTTTAAAGCCAATTCTCTTATTTTCAGCCCCCCAACCCCTGGTTTTCATTGGCTCTCCAATATCTCCTTTTCTTGATTTTTTTCCCCCTGGGTTCTGGGGTCACAGATCCCCTTGCTTTGCTTTGTTTTCCGTTAAATGTGACTTCAGCTGTCTCAGTTCTGACATGCTATTTGGCATGTTAACACTCCTCTACCTGCTTTTCAGTTTCCAAAAAAAATTTTTTGGGACATCTTGCTTGCTGACTTATTTATGACTTCTCTCATCCCTTTACTCTCCTGTTAGTGACTGATTCTCAGGAAGGAACAGAGAAAAACACTTTTTTTCCCCTGACATTTTAAGTAGGAAGTCTCGTTTCCTAACCACGGGAGGCAGATACGGGTCTCCCTGTTGGCTCAGCCTCTCAGCTAAGTGGCCTTTAACAAATGCACTGACGCTGACGTCTCGGAGCCCAGCCTCTTTTAAAGCCTGCAGGAAACAGGAGAAGGGTGCCTGGAGAAGCATGCCAGGGGCTTAGATCTCTAACCTCTCTCCTGGAGGAGGCCAGCATACTCTCCCAGCCTGAAGAACTCCATCCACCCTGTCCCCTGCCTTTCAAATGCTTTTCTCTAGGTTTCAGAGCAAAAGCCTCCTCCATCCTCTGCCAAGGGGCACACAAGCTCCCACACCTTTCCTCCCATGCCTGAACTCAAAATCCTGCGTGGGTCAGCTCAGACTCCTGCTCCTCAGCGTCTCCACCTCCCCGCCCTCCTGCTTCCTCTTTGACCCTTCACGGCCACTCTCAAAGCATCTCCCCTCACCCCCCAACCTACCCTGAGTCCCCCAGCCTCCACAGAGACCCCCTCCCCTGCACTTGGGGTGCGGGGTGCTGCATAGTTGCTGCTATTGAGTTGTCTCCTCAGGGTTTGGGTCTCAGTCTGCCACTTACCAGCTGTGAACCCCATATAGGTGTTTGCCCTGCTCCATGTCCTCATGAGTAATAACAGCACCCAACACTCACATGTGGGGTTTTCCCAGAGGCAAGATAACATGATGTCAGAAAATACAGGGGCTGGTGTGTATGTGTAAATACTTGTAAAAGGTTTGTTATTGTTTGCGTCTGCCATATTTTTATTTTGATTTGATTTTATAGCGGGCTGCATGTAGGAGAGCTGGTCTTCCATCTCTTTCTAGGCTTTATAGCCTCAGGCCAGGATGGAGGGAGAGTGCAGAAGCAAGAACCGGAAGTCCTGTTAGTTGCCTCCTCGGTGAAGTCACCTTGGGCAGGTCTGAGCCCTTGCTTTTGTAGGTAGCTGGGAGACAAATTCCTTCTGAGACATGCAGAAAAAGAAAGTGAAAAAGAGGTGGTCACTTTTAATGGAAGTTTCTTCCTTCTTCTGACAAGCTTATCGTCCACTGACTCAGTCAGGGAGCCTTGCTGCACAGCTGGATAGAGCCCTTAGGGTCCCTAACTCTCTAGCTCGCAATTCTAGCTTTATACTAGAGCAAACTGGAAGGACTGCAGAAAGTCCTGTGTTACTGACCTTGGATCAAGGCAACTGGAGTTTGGCAATATAGAATCTAAGTAGAGAGATTTCTCTCTTAGATGGTGCTGATGTATTGGGACCAAGGCGCACACTTTGAGTTGGGAGATGCCCCATTTTCCCCGCATTCTTCCAGGAAGCCTGTCAGGCACCTTCATGCCAGGCAAGTTACCATTTCCTCTTACAAAGTGCATCCACTGAACTTCAGTTTGAATTCCCCATAGACACAGAACTCCCTCCCTCCCTCCCGGGTTGCTCACTTGTTGGACAGCAGCTCTGAGGTCCTTTAAGCTCTTCCAGGGCAGATGCCAGAATCCCTGGAAAGCCCATGTGTTAGTTCCCCTGTAAGGCAACTCAGGCTGTTGCTGTCCTGCCTTGCTCCTCTGAATGGCTCTGGCGGAGACAGACCTTAGAGCCCCTCGGAGCGCAGGACTCCAAAGGCAAACTTGTGGATTTCACGGGGCGGGATCTAGAAAAAAGGCCCCCTGAGTAGGCATGAAGGTTGATGTTTTCCAAATGTGACTCCACTAGAATTTTCTGAGAAACCTGTTCCAAGTAGCCCATTGAGTCAGAATCTCCAGGAGAGGGTCCAGGGAAGCTGTTTCTTTGACACTTGTCTTGGGTGAGGTTACAATAGGCAGTATGGGAAACACCTTATAAGTTGATTAGATTAGTATGTTGTGCCACAGAAGGTTCCAGGGAACAGATTCTGAGATAAGAAAGAGCCTGGGCTTATTGTGACGTGGAATGAAGGTGGGATATGTATGAAGGTAGGAGGAGGGGGTAGGGAAGGTTTCTGAGATGAGTGGGGGCAAGCAGGCAGGGGCGGAGGGAGTCTAGGCTGGCCAGAAGGGGGTGGTGTAAGCCTGAGAGAGTTTGTGTGTGTGTGTGTGTGCGTGCGTGCGTGTGCGTGCGTGCAGGCGTGCACTCTCATACATTGGGGTAGTAGCAGGAGGTGGAGTAGGCAGACAATGAACATTCTGGAGTGGAGCAGATAATAGGGACTCATTTTTTCTTCAAAGAATAGATGTTCTCTTTCTTCCTGTTTCCAGAACAGCTCTCCATTTCTAAGATTCAGGGGTCTGGTGTCTCCCTGTCAGCTCCCCTGGTATAACTTCTCCCAAATGTAGACTTCCCACCTGCAGCTACAAAGCAGGACACTTGCAAGGAAGTGTGGGTCCTGGGAAGTGCGCCTGAATTGTCTTCTACCTGCCCTTGTATTTCAGTAGCACGCACTCCTACCTCCAGAGCTATGGGTACCGCCAACTCCTGAAACTTCCAAGAATCTGTAGCAAGGGGCTCTGTTTATTATTGCTCCCACCCTTGCAGGCTCTCAGCAGAGAGGAGAAATTGGGATCCAAATCCAAGGTCACTGGCCTTTCCATTCTGTCTTCCTAAACTCTGTTGGCACTTCCCATCTGGTGTTGTCTGTCTTCTGAATTTCTGATTTGCTTGCAGCAAGTTCAATCCTTCCTCCTACCTCTAGTGAGTTTTGAGGACACGGCAGAGATCACATCTGCCAGGGTAGCTGGAAGGCAGCCTCCCTAAGCCTTACCCTCCTCATCTGTAACTCGAGCTAGTAACAGTTTCTACCTCAGAGCTTGTGGAACTGAGTGTGATGGTGCCGGGACAATGCTTAGCAGAGGATCTGGCAATAATCTCTAATAAATACTAAGAAAATAACTAAGCTAAATTATCCAGGGGCTCTTGGAGATTTCTAGAAGCAATGAGGTAGTTAAAACGATACGTAGAAGCATCTAGTTTAATATTCTGTTCACTAGTGTCTGGTGCTGACCTTTTCTTCCCATTTCTGAAAAACAGAATTAAACTTGGCATTTACTTACGAAAAGACAGCCAGAACAATGTTCCTCAACTCGACCGGGTGTCCCCCCGCACTGGGCTCCTGGCCCTCCTGTGGAACAATATGCCACGGTGCCAGGCCCCATTGGTCTGAGGATGGAGAAGGGACAAAGGGAAAAAAGTAGCCACCTGGCCACGAAAGGGCAAGTGAGGGGAGCTGTCTTCCCGGGGTTCCTTGGGGTGGTCACTAGCCCATGGCCTCCTTTCCTCCCGCAGGACAGAAACCCAAAGGGAGCAGTGTGGGCTCCTCAAAGTGGCCACAAGATGTCATTTGGGCATTGCAGGAATTCTCTGAGAAAGGTTCAAATACGGGTGGCCAATTACAGCCCTTAAAGCAGGAAATGGAATATGGCCGTGATCTAATCAGTGCTGATGCAGGGGCCAGCCTGGTGACTGCCCGCCCCCTGGATCCAGGACAGATGTCAGGAGGCTAGCAGAGTCTTGGTCTTACCACCGTCTTCATTTATCTTGTCCCCACGTCCCAGGAGAGTCAAGTGGACACGAGAATGAGTCTGCCACAAGGCAGTGTTGTGCTTCTTAGAAGCCCAAAGTGAACTAGTTTTCAAAGTGTCATTCCCAGAACCACAACTCAGAGGGTTGCTTTGCGGAAAGATCTTTCCAAACAAGTCAACTGGGGGATTGCTTTATGTTCCATCCCCTCTGGAACCCATTAGCACGTCAACAACTTTCAATGTCCTGCAGGGGACCAGCTTGTTCAACAGCGGTTACTTCTCTGCTTCTCAAAACTTTCAAGTCTGTCAGTCCTCCTCTTCTACACAGCCAGTCAAACCCATAAAGCCCCAACCCCACCTTACCAGGAGCGTAGGGCTGCGCATTTCACGTTGGACATTTAGATGGATTTGGTGCATGGGGGGTGCTAAGCAAGGTTGCCCCGGGAGAGGAGTTTGGGGTCATTTGGCTGGAAATGATAGCTCCTCTGAGGACGGTTTCAGAATCATCAGAGAAACAGTCACTTTGCCTGGGCCATGACCTTTTGTGCTTTCTGCTCCACATTAGACATGTCCCTGTTTATTCATCTCCTGGACTACTGGGTGGAACCACATAAAACTGCAGTTTGGAGATCAGGGTGGCCAAACAGCAACAATTTCACGTGGCTCTGCCTTGATGGGGTGGACCATCTATAGCCCATGAGCCAAATAGTCCCTGTCCTGTTTTTGTGAGTCGAGTTTTATGGGGGGTACAGACACTCTCACTCATTCATGTGTTGTCTAGGAGTGCTTTCCTCACTACAATCATGAGTTGTAAAGTTGCTATATAGACCTTTTGGCCTTTTTCAGAAAAAAGTTGCTGCCCCCAGAAGAGAATCCATAAATGAGTCATTTCTGAAGGCTCCCTGCTCCTTGCCCTCGATGCTTCAGCCTGTAAATAGTAGGTGCCTAATAAATATTGGATATGGGAACTAGCCCTGAGTCTCCTTCCCGGACAAGGACATTACCAGAGCTTTTCATCTGCTTCTCCAGACCTTTGGCTTCTGTATGGTGATTTACTCCAGACGTCTGGCAGGCAAACTCCTGCTGCTGCCAGTGAAGTCAGCTTCCCTTTTTTTTTTTTTTGAGAAAAAAAAAATTCTTCAAAAAAGTCTCTGAGGACCTTTGTACATCAATCAGCTAGCTCTAAGAGCCACGTGCATGAGGATGGATATATAAATGGAGCAAACATATGTATTGTATTTCCATCAAAATACTCATGGGTTCTGAAATTAAGTGGGAAAGTACTTTGTGGGGTTACTTCATTGCTTGGCTATCTCCAGGACTGTTTAAGGAAAGTTTAATATGTTTGATAAACCTCAAAAACAGTGTGAAATTAATCTTTCTCTCCCCAGACCATGCCCAAAGCCCAGAGAGGCTGTGTTGTGGTCCACCAGATTGATCTACTCATTTGAAAGTCTTCTTGAGTCTGATTCAACAAATGATCGGCAGTTGCTGTCCCTTCAGGGACACTATTTTTTTGGTCTCCCTTGATGGGGCAAAAGTAAGATTTCCTAGGGTGTTATTTTATTTCCTTTATGATACAGGCTTGGTGTTATATATTTTTTTTTGCAAAGCACCAAAGGGGGAAAAAAAAACTAACTGAAAACAAAAACAAACAATTACACACCATACCATGTTCACTGTCAAGAAAATGATAAGAGACAGATGAGCACAAAGAAGAAAATACCAACTAACCGGTCTGGCATTATCTTATAGTGCTAGATGGCTGAAGTGTCCTAAGCTTAGATATCTAAGCAGGCCTGGAAAGGAAGGCAGAGTTGGGGGAAAACCAGGGGAGAAGGATGATCTTGTTCACAACGTGGAGGTGCATTTGGAGCTTGAAGTGCCTTGAGTCTGATTCAACCATCTTAGGAGGAGGGGAACTAAGAAGACGGGGTCCTGATTTGGCTCCTGCCTGCAATGTATCTCAAGTTGGTAATCCAGAAGATTCTGACCTTTGTCCCAAACCCCTGTGCCATATGATGAGGAATAGTACCTGGATTTTGACATTGAGCACCAGGAAAACATGAGTTACTCTATTTAACTTTTTTTTTTTTTTGCAGGTGGCGGGGTGGCTTATAGATTTCCAGTACTAGTCAGATTAGTGGTATACCTGAAGAGACAGGGTGGCAGCCTCGATAGGTCCATTTACTCCTGGATGGGCGAAAGCCTCACTTGCTCCAGTGAGCACAGGACATGTCAGGTGCAGAGGCTGACTTGGCCCTGAGTTGGTGTGCTCATTGCAGGTTGTACTGGTGTTAGTGCACCTGGAAGGCCCTGCTAAGGCCTCAGTTTCCATCCTTTTCCCTTGTCCCCTCGCTATATGGAAGAAAGAATGCGCCTGTTTTACTGTAGTTAGTGTGGCCAGGCCACATAGGTCCAACCTGCAAATGAGAGTCTGCTAATGGGGTGTCTGGGAAAGCTTTCTCTTTTTCATCTGGTCAATTTATTCTAGACTGGAATATGAATGAAATGCCAGGAGCTGAAGCAGACTTCTTGTGTCCAAGAGGAAGGTCAAAGGCATTACAGAGGTTAGGCCTGAAAGCATTACTGTCCATGCCAGTGTACCCCCGACCCCCAGATCTTCTGTTATATGAAAATACTAATCCCCTCTCTGTTTAAGCCAGTCTAATTCCAGTTTTCTGTTCTGTGCAGCCAAGTGGCATTTTAGAAAAGGCACGGTGTGACTTGCTCAGCTCCACACTGAGACTGGTGACTGTGTATAAGATTAGTTGTGGCCAAAATAAACTTACAGAATGTTCTGGTCTTGGTGCCTGTGTGTGGTCTCAGCAGAGAACTAATGATACACTCCAAGAGGATGATCAAGGAGAGTTTAATAAAGGGGCTGTTTCAAAGATGCCTGGAGAGTTCAAGGGAAAACCAGAGAGGGGTCAGTGCCAGGAGATGGCATACCCCTAGGCAGAAGGGAGTAAGGAGTGTGCCTGGGAGTAGAGGGACCCTGTCTCTCTCCATACCCCCTCCTGTGCTCGCAGGTGGACCCCCAAGGGCAGAGGAGCCTGTGGATGCCTGTGTGGGCAAGCCCCCAGGACACAGACAGGTGGAAAGCAGAGACACACATCCGAAGGGGCATATGGCAGGTCTCCAGCTCAGTGGCCCAGGTGAGGGTCTGAGACATCTCGGGGAGGGAACAAGTCTTCCTCTTAAGTGCTCAGAGCTCATTGAGCTGTGCCTCCTTCTCCCCAGAAGTGCTCTGTGTTCTGGCCAGCACCCCGAGGCTGTGCCTCCAGCTCCAGAGGGTGTCTAGGCCAGGAACCCCTACTCACTGGCTCCCTAGTGGAATTCAAAATGTGAAGTTTGTTGGGCATCAAATGGCATCATCAGGACATAAAGAGTGTTCTGGAAGCTGATTAGTGTTTAAAATTCTATCTTTATTTAGATGTCCCTGGAGGCTCAAATCAACCTAGTTAAATACAAGCCCTTAGAATACAAGAAAGGAAGAACTCCTGCTCTTTTATCAGGGACCCTGCCAGCTCATCGCCTTCATGGTCTCCTTTCAGCCTCAAGGACACCCTACCCTGACCTTACTCAGGCAGGAAAAGAGGGCAAAAGCAGGGAGAGACTGACCCAAGCCTCAAGGCCGTGAGTGGCAGTGACCTAGTCCCATGTTGGTCTTACCAGACTTCTCCCTCACTGCTCTCCCCCCTCTCATGGTCCAAGTCGGCCAGTCCTATGAATTTGTATCTGAGCAGTTACCTGTGGTAACTTCCCTGTACCAAGGAGATGCCAAGAGTTTAAGGGTCTTGTCCAAAGTCTTAGAATTCTTATGTCGCCTCTCCATAAGGAAAATCTACATGTCTTCTTAACTGGCTGGGCCTAGATACAGTCCCCTCAGGGACCTTAGGCCTCATGCTCAAAATCAACCAAAGTGGGGTGCAGCCTATGGTTTTTTTCCCTGGCAATAGAGAAGAGTCCTTAGAGTACTGTGCACCAGGCACCCAAGGGTGAGTTCTTTCAAAGTTTTGAGTCTCAGTTTTCTTACCTATAAAATGGGGCTATAACTCTCTTAGGTTGGACACCTCCAGAAGATGACCTGGGACAAGAATTCTCACACAAGTAGTTTATTTGGAAGGCGACCTCAGGACACACTAAGAGAGGTGGGGAGGTGAGACAGGGAACTCAGGCAGCCTGTAGAAGTGTATTACCAAGCAGATGACTATGTGGGACAGCCAGAGCACACACCAGCAGAAACCAATAAGAC
Organism: Condylura cristata; assembly: GCF_000260355.1. Classification (NCBI taxonomy): domain Eukaryota; kingdom Metazoa; phylum Chordata; class Mammalia; order Eulipotyphla; family Talpidae; genus Condylura; species Condylura cristata. The sequence continues at coordinate 43,644,578 of NW_004567105.1, forward strand.
CTACCTGCAGATACCCCACTCAAAGGATAATCAAAGAACTTGGGATATCCATCCCTCATTGGCTGAGGTGGCTCTGGGGTGGGAATGGTAATTTCCCAGCACTTCCGGTCAGCAGGAGTGGGAGGAAGCCTTCAGCAAGGGGGCACCTGTTGCCCAGGGAGAGTGCTATCTACGTGCAAGGGCATAGAAGGGAGCCCTGCCAGCACATGCCTCCCCTCCGAGGTGTAAGGAGGCAATAAACTGAGCCTGGCACATAGTAGGTGCTCATTAAATGGCAGCCGCTATTACTACTATTGTTGCTGCTGTGACCATAACTGTGACTGCTACTGACTTGGAGCAAGTGGAGCAGCCATTTAGAGCTTGTCATTTGTCTTCCTCGGCAGGTTTTTGACATCAAAGTGTTTTGCTTTAGTCAAGCTTTTCATGTCCCCTTGGGACCATCCACTGGGCAGACAACTCCCAGCTTCTGGCGCACCGCATGAGAGTTCTGGCCAGGTGTGCTTCCCAAACACAGGAAAGAATTTGCCTCATTTGCCTCATGGGAGGAAACTGGGCCATGGTCAGGTTCACGGGACTGTGCTCTGTTTTCTCCAACTCTTCAGAGGAAACCAACACGCACACCCCCTCCCTTCCGTGGCCAGGATGGCCTGCTTTCCCTCCTGGGGTGCCACGGCTAGTGTGCATGGCCAGGACCCACGCGCAGGGTCTCCTCCTGGGGCCTCCTGCCTTCTGTCATTTCCCCAAAGGCCCCAGACAGAGAAGGGCCCTCCTTGGAAGCTACAAGAGGGTGGAGTGGCTTCCTCAATTGCCTTCCTTCCTTCCTTTGTGTTTTCTGCTTCCTCTCCCTCCACCCCCACCTTCCTCCTACCTCCCCTTCCCTGCCAGTCCTGTTCTATTTCTTTGTCATCCTTACACCTCTGGGCTTCTTGGGGAGGAATGGCATTTCAGCATTTCAGGATTATTCATGCATTTGAGCCCTGGAAGCCCTGGCTAAGATTGGAGTGTGTTGGGGGGGGGGGCTCTCCCCTCTTCTTTCCTTTTGGGACTGTTCCCTCTGGTGTTTGCTTTAATTTCCAACTGAAGCCAACAAGTGGACAGGCCCACCCACTGATCCCATTCAGTGCAGTTGAAAAGGAGTGTTTTCATGTTCCTGGCATTGCTGCTCCCCATGCTCACAGGGGAGATGCTGGTGGGTGTGGGACCCCTGGCGCTCTGTAGTTGGAAGACGTGGCAGGGCTGGCTGGCTGCTTACGAGGAGCTGATAGTTGCGGCTTTGTTGTCCACAAGACAGGGTGCTGGGGTGGGGTGGCAGCAAGGGAAATAGGACAGATAGCCCAGAAAATGCAGCTGGCTCTTGTCAGGATGGATTTCTAAGGGCTGTTGACTAGGACCTTTTCTAGCACCTGCTAGTCTGGAAGAAACGCGCATGAGAAAACTGGCTGGCAGAACACTTGGGTTCAAGTTCCGACTCTGTCACTACCTGGTCATGGAGCCTGAGCTATAACATCCTTTCCCATACCAGCATTTTTTGATTCCTAAACCAACTAAAATGATACAGTCCCATTTAGATTGGAGCTTGTGGTAACACTTGCTGTGTAAAAGGAACCCCAAAGACTTAGTGGTTCATTAAAAGCACCCATTGATGTAGCTTATAATTTCATGAATCAGCAGTTTGGACTGGGCTCAGGCAGTGGTTCCTCAGTTTTGGTGGTTCTCTGCTGGGTCATCTGGCGGCTGGCTGGTGGAAGTCACCTCAGTGAGGAGGGTCTGCCTCTCTCCACCCACCTGTCATCCTCCAACAGACCAGCCCAGAGGTGTCTGACACAGTCAAAGTGCACAAGGCCTTTGTGCATGAGATATTGTCACTGCTGCTGCATTCTTCTGGTTAAAGCAAGTCACAGGGCTATCCCAGGTTCAAGGGTAGTGAAACAGTTTCTACGTCTAGGATGAGAAAAGCTGCAAAGTTGCATTGCAAAAGGCTATAGCTATAGGCAGTAGTTTGGGTCATATTTGCCAACAATATGCTATTGACATACCCATGGCCCCGAGGAGTCTAAATCACCTGCAGGAACAAAAAACCCCTCACAGAGCAGTGAAACAAACAGAGAGTAGAACATGAGCTTTAGCCCATCTCCCAGAGAGATGCATTACTAATACATTTGTCTATATAAGCCAGTCATCTTGTAACTTTATGTACTAGTGTGTAGGCTGAGTAAGAATCAGAATTTGAATGACCAGGTGAACAGTTGAAATGAGAATTCTTTTTCTGGTTGTTCATTTGCAATTTCTGAGAAATCTGCCCTTTGACTTTGCACGTATGCTGATAAGACACTGAATTTAGGTAGTTCGGAACGTGGTCCTGTTTCTGGTGCCTTCATGGTATGGATGGAGTCTAGCATGAAACACCAGATGTCTCCTAGAGCGTGAACATCAAGGGGAGAAGGGATTCTGGGCACTGGGTAATTACCACCAGCACCTGCTGTATCACATGCTGGCCTATTTGTTCTCTGGAAGAAGAGAGGCATGACTCTCATCTGAAGAGGAGCTCTCTTTAATGCTTACCCTCCATGCTGAGTGATCCTTCCATGTGAGTGTATCCCAGAGGGCATTGCAGTGGTGATGGGAATTGCTGGCCCCAGGGGCTGATGCCAGTAGAGATTTGGGGCTCTGGAGGACGGTTGATACTCAACTCTATTAGCAATAAGAGCATAGTTTCCGTGCAAAGAGAATACCTTTGCAACACTGTGTACTTCCCAGAGTGACTCTCATTCATGGACACATGTCTTGGAGTACAAACGGGCTTCTAGAAATGTCAGCCAATGGCCAAATTCACCAGCAATCTATTACAATGCCTTTCTCTCACTTGTGCCAACTCTAAAGGTTCTTTTGGGGGAAAAAAAAAAAAACAGTCCTATGGAGTTCTAAGTGAAGTCTCTTTCAGCCTATATACAATCAAGCAGAAGGCTCCAGAAACCGCTGAGACTGGGGAGATGAAGGGTGGCAGCCATGTGGTGGGACATTGCCAACCAACTGCCATCCTGCCCAGGAAGGTGATTCAACCAGTGCATGTTTTCATGTTCATCCAAGAAGTCCTCACCCTCCTTGGCATGGCCCACATGGGGGCATGTCACCTCTCCCTCCCCAAGATCTGGCTGGCCCCACTCTGGTTGATGCCTCCACGCAGCGCCTTGACTGGCAGGCATGGCTTTGGCAGTCCCGTCTCTGCATGGGGCCTGCCAGGATGGGCGGTGCATCCACCTTGACATTTGCCAGGGTTGGCTTTGTGCTCACTGTGTCGGCTCTGTTTCAATGGAGCCTCCAGATGTGGTCAAGCTGGAGCGGGATGGGGCAGGAGACCAAGGGGGAATAGAGGAGCACGTCATTTCTGATACAATGGGATGAGATTAGAACTGTGAAGGGAGTGGTGGGAAAAGTGAGTCTGGGTCCCTCTGGCCTCACTTCAGTCCATGTCTCCATCCTGCCTGGAGAGGGGCTGCTCAGGCTCTGGGCGCCCCCAGAAGATCCCCTCAGGAGGCCTGCAGAGCTGCCACAGAACCAGTAACTTCCAGGTCCGGGGGTGGCTGGGCTCTTCACCTCTCCTGTCAGGGCTCTGTGGGACTGCTCAGCTGTAATGAGAGGATACAGATGAGAGCATCTGACAGGGAGCTGACTTCCCTCAGTGCTCAGACCGCACCTGTCAGGTGAGCAGAATCCCAATTAACCACCTCAGCAGTGTAGCCTCTGGCAGCCTCGCGACTGTCCTGTCACCTGCCTGCCAGGTCGTGGAAGCAGAAGCCAAGACCCTGGGGACACAAGGGCTCAGAGAGGGAGCCACTGCAGGAAGAGGCTGGCCAGCCTCCCAGGCTTTCTGTCCTGGGGTTAAATCACTGCAGGCTCACAAAAACTGGGACCCTCTGGTGCTCAGGCTACTGCTCTCTCGTCCCTGCGGGCTTTGGGGAGGGATCATAAAAGAGCAATGAACACTGCCCTCCCCTCTCCCAACCTATGTAGTATTGCTTCAACTGGCTCTGAGAGACTTCTGGGGTTCCTGTGGTTTTCCACAGGGAGGCATGCAGGGTCCTGCCCCTGGCTACATCTGCCAAATGCAAATAGTTGCTCAAGTTATTTAGTGTGTCCTCACGTCTCCTTTATGTCACTGGTGTTCCCTAGGCAACCGCTGCTGGAATGCAGTCAACTTCAGACGTCTGTGCACACAGGAATAGGAAATGGTTTTTGTTACTGCTCATCTGGGGGTATCTCAGGGAGGGGTCCTCCCACTGGGAATTATGTGCCTTTGTTATTCGACGAGAAGCCTGACCCAACTGCCCCAAAAACGGAGGAGCTGGAAATTTGGATCCTTTTGCTGACTGTCTCTGGCTGGACATGAGAAGGGCAATGGGAGTGAGCAGTGGAGCCACGATGCCCTTTCACCTAAGCCTTTCACGGAAGGGCCACAGCCACGTGGCTTTGTGCTGGAGGAATATGTGCCGACTTACTCTTGACTCTCAAATGTTGTCAGTTTTAATTTCTAATACAATAAATCTTGAAAGATATAACTGGCATACACAGAAGACAGAAGGGCTTTCTTTTCTTTCTAAAGACTGGTTCTTGGACAACTTTATTTTTTTTTTAAAGATTTATTTATGCATACAGAAATGGGGTACAAGCCACAAGTGCAAGGGAGGTAAGAGGTTTCACCAGAGACAGAGTGGGGAGCAGAACAGGCAGATGGAAAAAGTACACTGCTGAGGGGAGCAGGGGCGGGTCAGGAGAGGTCTGCCACGCCATGTGGGTCACCTCCAGGGCTGGGGATTGAACTCACACCTATGTGGCTGCGGTTAACTTGGAGTGCTGTGTCCTAACCCACTACGTCATCAGGGAGGGCCCAGACAACTTTACTTTAAACCTGATTTTTCTCATATTGGCAATAATTTTTTTTTTTTTGCAAAAAATTAGAAAATGAGATTCAGTATAGAAAAGGGGGATAACTCCACTTAAAGTTCCTATCATCCCTTCATTATTAGCATGTGGTTATGTGCATATATGTTCATAAACGTTTCTAAATAAAAGTAAGTTTCCTGCAAGTCTCCACATAGCTTTAAAAGGCATCAAGTCTCTTTCCACACTAGTCATGAGTATCTAATTCATGGCAGATGCAAGTTGTTGTATAGCATCTTCCCCCCAAACTTTTTGGGTCTCAGGATCTTTTAACAGTTTTTCTTTTTTAAGATTTATTTATTCATACAGAACTGGGGTACAGGCCAGAGATGCAGAGGGTGAGAGGATTCACCAGGGACAGAGTGGGGAGCAGAACAGGCAGATCGATGAAGTACACTGCTGAGGGGAGCAGCGGGTGAGGCAGGAGAGGTCTGCTGTGCCATGTGGGTCACCTTCCGGGGACAAGGTTTGAACTTGCACTGGAGCAGCTGTGGCTAGCTTGCAGTGCTGCACTTTAAATGGTTGTGCCACCAGGGAGGGCCTTCTTTTTACACTTTTAAAATTATTGATGACCCCAAAGAGCTATTGTTTATATCAGCTATATTGGATCAATATTTCCCTTGTTGGAAATTAAAACAGTGTTTTCTAATCATGAAACACAAGCAGACACCCCACTAGCTAGTAAGTGGCGGTGTCCTCATGTGTCCTGGAGACTTAGGACACCCCAGCAGTACATGTAGGAGACGCCCAGAGGAAAAAGACAACCTCATAACATCACACAAAGTTCTGATACTGCAGAGCTTCTAGTAGGACCTCAGGGAACCCTTTGAGGACCACTCGGTTTAAGAAAGCTGTGTTTGCCATTGCTTACAGTCTTAGGTCTTCAGGGCTGGCTGGGCTGACAGGCGGGCTAGTCAGGTTTGGTCCCTGGGGGCTCTGCTCGTTGCAGGGGCTCTTTTTAAAAAAATTATAAAAATCTCAATTTATTCCTATGACGACTTTGATAATGGCACTTTAAAAAAAATTATTTTTACGTCATTCTTCATTTTATGCCTTTTTCCACCTCGGTTGTAACCCCCATCAACTTCCCACCACTGATTGACCCGTGTGCCATCACCATAGTCCTGTGCACCTTTCCCACCCCAGTGTTGATCCCATTCCCCAATCCACCCCCGTAAAATGTCTCTGGTATATAGCTGGTATATATATTTTTTCTTTATTACAATTGCTTTTTTGTCCCTCCTGGTCCCTTACTCTCCTGCTATGAGTAAAACCATCTGGTATTTTTCTTTTTCTGGCGTATTTCACTGAGCATGATCCCTTCCAGCTCCATCCATGTTGTTGCAAAAGGCATAAGATGACCAAGTGGGTTTTATCCCAGGGGCACAAAGATGGTTCAACATCTGAAAATCAATTAATGTAATCCATCACATCAACTGACAGAAAAATAAAAACCACATAGTCATATCAATAGACTCAGCGAAGGCAGTCAACAAAGTTCAGCATTCATTTATGTTTAAGACCCTCGAAATCCTTGGAATAGAAGGAACATAACTCAACATGATAAAGACCATATATGACAAACCCACAGCCAATATTATCCTCAATGGAGAAAGCTGAAAGCCAGGGACTCCTATTACAATGTCTTCACATTCCTTTAAAAGGTACTCCCTTTAAAAGGTGCCCCCTATCTCACCGAGAGGAGAAGAGACACTGCCAACGAACCTTTGTAAATGTGCCATTTTCTATGGCCATTCCTAGAGCCCAGATGTATGTACCTATCATGTTGCTCTGATTTTGGCTGGTGAGAGGCTGGTCTAAGATGACCTCAGTTGAGACCACTGGACTATCTCTCTAGGTGACTTCTCATTCTCCAGTGGTAAGCTTGGGCTCATGCACAGGGCAGTCATGGTGGCTGGGGGAGAGGTGACAGAGAAAGAAGGGCGTGTAGCTATGGGTCCCAGGACGGGACTCCCACTGCATGGATGACCACGCAGATCGTGACAAGGCCAACCACCAGAAGCAGGAAGTTGGAAGCCACCCACCCAGCCCACTGTGATTCTAGAGATTCCAAGTTGTTGAACAGGACTCAGAACACAAGGTTCTGGTTGGACAATACTTTACTCAGAGATAGGAGAAGAGACACTGCCAACCCGCCTTTGTAGATGTGCCATTTTCTGTGGCCATGGGCTCCTCCTATAGCTCAGATGCATGTACCCCATCGTGTCATGGGGGAGACCCTGTTCCCCTCCCCTGGAGGCATGTGTATGGTGGGACTGGCCAGGTGTCATGGGACGCACCCAACTTGGCAGATCACACAATGAAAGAAGGGGGGGGGGGGTGGAAAAAAAGAGAGGTCTTTTGAGGTCTAGGCTCAAGGCAGACACTGTTACTTTCTCTGTGGATCAGAAGTGAGTCGCTTAGCCATGGGCATGAAAACAGCCCCATCCCTTGATGGGAGGTACATAGGGCACGCATAGAGGAGGATAACTGGCTTTTTGCCATCAGTCCACCACATTCTTGGTATTTATTTAACTGCTGCACTTTTCTATCAACTGGACATGCTATCATTCATTCCAGTCCCAACCCCTGGGGTTGATTTTCATTTTCATTTTTTCCTGATGTAGATGAGGCTGGAATGAACATCCTTCTGCATTTGTCTTTCTCTTTCTTTAGGACAAAGTCTTAGAAGGGACATTGCAGTAATGAAAGTATGAGCACTGTTAAGGGTTGGGATAGCTACTGTCAAATTTCTGTGCACTCAGAGAGCTCGCACTAGTTTTTCTTCTCGCCATCCAATAAGCAGGGCCTTGACGTTGAGGGGTGGACTTTTGCAAGCACGTCTGTGTGGGATGACTTAGGAAGCCACGTCCCTTATGCCTAAAGTACATAAAGCTGTGGGTTTTAGTAACTAATGTGGTCGAGAAGAGGGCTACACTCAGGGCCCCCCACCCTTCGCCCAGACTTGACTTTGACCTTGAAGATAGGGGCAGAGGTTAGCAGCAGCCTACCCTGAGGCTGCTGAATCTGGGTTTTTCTTTGTGCCCCACTTTCCTTCGTGGTCCCTCACTGGCCACTAAGTTACTCATTGAAGACTCAAGATGTGCTCCTTTTTTCCCTGGGGGGGGAAGTTGAATTTATTCATGGTCCTCAGCTCCTGGGTATGGCCGCCAGAGGTTCTCAGCCCAGGTACTTGGCTGCCTCTCTGACTCCTGGCTGGAGAAGGGACTCTGCTCACTGAGTGCACCTCAATCTGGTCTCTAGGTGGTGAGGCTCTGAATATGACCAGCTGATTTTGGGCAAAGCACACACACAGCTGAAGTGATCTCGTGCAAGCCTTATGCTTCCCAGCTTAGTGCATGGCCCGTGAGAGTCCATCAGTCAGCAGGCAGGCTGCTTGGCCTACAAGGCCCTGTCTGTTTGTTTTTGTTTGATGTTTCACCAGTGCCCTGTGTTTATGCCAGACTGTTTCTCTACTGTCCCCAGAAGAAACCCTGATGAATGACTCCCACTTCCGGAGGGAAGGCTGTTGGCCCCTGGGTCAGAAATCTTGCCCCCACTCTCTGTTCCTCTCACCCGTCATCTGGCTCATTCATAAACATCCTTCAAAAGTCAGCAGCAAGGAATCCAAAAGATTGAGGCTACTAGTGACAGCAGCTCAGGCTGAGGTGTAGCAGCCCTGGGCTCTTTGTTTCCTAGCTGTGTGATATTTGGCAAGTTAATTGCCCTCTCTGAGTGCCAGTTTTTCTCTTCTCTAACATGAGGTCTATGTCAAACTTATATATCGCTTCTGGTTGCCCTGATGGTCAAATGAATTAATAAAATACATGCCACTTTAATTGGTACAAATGCAAAGACTACATTTTCTAAAATATCTTACTTTAAGTTGCCCTAAAAATGTGGAGGGTGAGCTAGGAACTTGTGTGTAGACAATTTATTTTGCAGAGGCAATACTTGGGAAAGGGTATGAGGGTATCTGGGGGACTACTGGGGGAGGCAGACAGGCCAGTACAGAGAACATAGATGAGAGGGACCTGTGGGGGGCCTGGAATTCTCCCTGGAGCAGGGCAAATCACACCCACCTCAGAGTGACCATTATGCCAAGAGGGAAGAGCTCGCTTGCGCGGTGGCTAAGCTTGCTCCAGCAGGTTCCACTTAGATGTTGCTGGGGCACACAGACGGTGGGAGGGGGGGCAGGCTTCTGGTTGGTTCTAAGACAGTCAGCAGTTTAATAGCAGCTTTCCCAGCTTCTGGGCAACACTATGGCAGAGAGGCTGTGCAGACAGACACTCCATGCAGTTGAAGCCAGGAACCCTCAGCTGCCACAGCTCTACACAGACAAAGAGGTAGACATGAGAGTCTGAGCTGGTGCATGAAATGGGTCTAATTCTGGAGTGAAGGTTGCACCTGTCAGCTCTGAACCCCTACTTCTGAGCATGGTGGTGACTGACACCGAGCAGACATCAAAGCAGTGGGAAGTGAAGGGAGGAATACGTTCTGGTTGAATATGTTCCGGCCCTCAGCCTCTGGTTGTGGTGGCCAGAGGTTCTCCACTACTGGAGCCTGGAAGGAGAAGAGGACCTGCTCACTGAGGGGGGCTGCCTAAGCTGACCTTCTTGAAGGGCTGGGGCAGATGAGGGCTTTTCAATTATGTCCTCTGGGACCTTGTGGGAAAAGTTTGCAGGGAGGAGTGGGGTGGCCAGGGCACATTATGAAATGTTCCTTCTTCCTCTCCCATCCTCCCATTGTTCCCAAGGCTCTGCTTTCTCCAAATCAAACTCCCAAGAGTCATCTGAAACAGAAGTGACAGCATTTGCAAAGCATGCCATTTGCCAAAATGTGTTCCAAGGAATTCTAGTCCTACTCGCCTGGCCTCAACCAGAACAGCCCTACATTTTCTGCTTAGCTATATCAGGAGCGCATGTGTATCGGCTGAGTTTGGGGTATGAGCAGCAGTAATCCAGTTCTGTAACTAAAAAGGAACGGTATCTATTGGAATTGTGTGACAATCAAAGGGCAAACAGGAAGCTGAACCAGGCACAGCAGGTCTGGCTGTCGTGGCAGGTGTGAGTACTCCACACATGCCCAAGTCTCCATGAGCCGGTAGAGTTCGCCATATTTCCTGAAGGGATCTCTTCGGTCCTGAGATGTGCTGATTCTAAGATAGCAGCTTAATAGCTTTCCCAGCTTCCAAAGGGAAACCTTCCTACTGGCGGACATATCGAGTCTAGGAAGCATCCTGATTTCCAAGGTTTGTTTCAAGGAAAGGCAGGCTGAGTTCCACATACAGAGCACAGATGACATGCCAGGCACTATTTTAAGAACTTTCATGTAAATTGACTCACTTCATTCCATCTTGAGGCTGGTATGGCTGGGTGGAGCTTGTGCATGCGTTTCTGTGATCTCCTGCTGCGGGAGGCTTAGGTGCTGAGGACGGGTGCTGCCCTGTGTCCAGCCCCACCTTGGACAGGGGCCTGGCTCCCAGGGGTGGCTCCCAGCCACTGACTGAGCATCGGGAAGGGAGCCCCTTCCAGAGATGCAATTGATTCAATTGACTTGACTCAGGAACTCAAAATGTTGCCAAAACTTTCTTAGAACTGCACTGAAATCAAGACTTTCACTTCCTCCCCTCCTTTTTTTTTTTTTTTTTTTTTTGCAGGAATTGGGTCTGCATCGATGTCTCACTTTTTCAGTCTCTTTTCTTCCACCCACACTTCTCATGGTGTGTTTCCCTGCCTTGTGAAACTCTTGTATAATTTATCTCCTCTTGATGTCTGCTTCTTACAGAACCTGAACTAATAGTTACCCTTTAATTTCGTTACTAATTTAGGGGTGGGAAAGTAGAGGCCCAGAGTGGTCAAGTAACTTTCCCAAGGTCCCACAGGACAGAACTAGTAATTGAACCTCAGTAGTCAAGATTTCATAGTACCTGCTTGTAGCCACTTCATACTTCACTACACAATATCTCATTTAATATTAATGAGGTGAAAGAATAAAATACACCACAGAGCTTAGGAAACGAGGCATTTGTTTGTGGGACTGGCTTTTTGGCAGAGTATCTAGTAGGACTTGGAGTAGGGAGCTGCCTTGAGAAATGCTGGCAGAGTGCTTGGTAAACGGACCTGCTGTTGTAATGTGAAGGTGTCACGATACAGGTGTGCTCCTGGACCTGCTCACATCCTTGGTGGGAAGAGGGAGCTGAGGGAGGAGCGGAAGTAGCCCTTCCGCTAATGCTCAGGACTGAGGCCTAAAGATGTGTAGGAGGGACCCCATTGGTGGCTGTTCGCTATGTGGCCCCTTAGCTGAATTCTGTTGTCTGTATGTCACCCCAGGTTAGGGATCCCCACAATGGTATGGTACAAAGACCTCTGCGCAGTGAGTTGGGGGGCCTGACTTTCCGACCACGGCCCGGCAGTGCTCTAGGCATGGCAAATCAGTGAGATTCTCATCTTGACTCTCTCACTAGTACAAAAGGCCCGGACAAGATCAAGAACATTCAGACTAGGCATTTTCAGGTCCCAGTGTCCCTTTGGAGCTACTAAGGAAGCCATTGTTGGGGCATAACAAGAAGGAGGTACTCTTGCCTACCCTTCTCCATGTCAGCTTCACTTTTATCCATTTTAAATATTGATACTCTATGTGCAGCTAGAGGGGTTATTGGTTGCAGCCCATTAAAGCAGCCTCTGTCAGCCAAAAGAGAAGGGAAGTTTTAGTTAGACAAAGAGCCTACAAGAGGCTGAAGGGCCAGGCTTTGAAAACACCAAAAGTGCTGAGGGGTAGCCATCTTGAAAACCCCTGGAGCCAGTCCCTGGCCTTTGGTTTCTTCCTAAGATTGAGCTCAGGATGAATTCGGTAGATGACACTTACCTCTGGGATAGGAAGGGAAGACCTGGCTCCTTGGAATTCCAAAGTAGACAGTGGTCACCAAAAAACCCTTCCAGTTGAGATCTCACAAATAGCCATGAGGTATTTTCCTAGAAGAAACCAAGCTCTCTAGGAGGAAGCAGCAGGTACTCAACACCCCTCCTCCCCCAAACAAATGCTGATTTGGTATGTGAAGAATTCTCTTCTTGACCCATTAGAAAGGCAATGGGCCCATGTGACCATCTGAGATGGTCTGGCCATCTGAACTCCTGGTCCCATCTGGAGAGGCCAGGGCCGCCCCCTCTACCTCCCTGAACACAGACCTCCATATATTTCTCCTGACAACTGGTAGGGCGAGGACAGAATGAAACTGTCTTTACTT